>NC_090230.1:32511039-32641039 GCF_024489055.1 Chanodichthys erythropterus
CACCCCCAAGTGGTCCTCACGATCTGGGAGTTCTTCGGGAAGGCAGAGGTAGACCTCTTCGCCTCAGAAGACAACTCTCATTGCCCAACATTTTTCTCGAAGGAAGTAGATGCTCTGGCCCACACATGGCCCAGCACGCTCCTTTATGCTTTCCCTCCGATCGCACTGATCCCCCAGGTCATCAGGCGTATCAGAGAAGACCAGCACAGAGTCCTTCTGGTGGCCCCGCTCTGGAGGAACCAGGTTTGGTCCTCAGAGCTATTCAGGCTCTCTCTAAGAGCCCCGTGGCCGATTCCCCTGAGACGGGACCTCCTCTCTCAGGCAAACAGAACAATCTGGCACCCACAGCCGCAGCTCTGGGCTCTGCACCTCTGGTCCCTCGATGGGAGCCGACTAGCCTCCCCGAGGACGTCCTAAATACCATTTCTCAGGCTAGAGCCCCATCTACGAGGCGCCTCTACGACCAGAAGTGGTCAGTCTTTGTTGATTGGTGTTCAACACGCAACATAGACCCTGTGGAGAGTGACGTATCTTCCATACTGTCTTTCCTCCAAGAACGCTTGGAAATGGGGCGCTCCCCTTCCACGCTTAAGGTTTACGTAGCAGCCATTGCAGCGTTCCACGCTCCTATTGCTGGCCAATCGGTGGGACGAAACGGGCTCGTGATCCGTTTTTTGAGAGGTGCTAGGCGTTTGAATCCTCCTCGCCCTCTCACTATTCCCTCCTGGGACCTCTCGTTGGTCCTCAGGGCCTTGAAAGGAGCCCCATTTGAACCAATGGGTTCAGCCGACCTCAGGCCCCTAACACTAAAAACCGCTCTGCTACTAGCACTAGCATCGGTAAAGCGTGTTGGCGATTTGCAGGCCCTCTCTGTGAACCCTGCATGCCTCGAATTCGGGCCTGGTGACTCTAAGGTCGTTCTGAAACCTAGGCATGGCTACGTCCCTAAAGTGCTCTCAACTCCGTTTAGAGCTCAGGTCATCTCGCTCTCTGCTCTTCCTCCCTCGGCGGACGAACCAGAGCTGCAGCTACTCTGCCCAGTCAGGGCATTGAGGACCTACATAGACCGATCACAGTCTTTCAGACTGTCGGATCAGCTCTTTGTTTGTTTTGGCGGCCGCACCAAAGGGTCTCCGGTCTCGAAACAACGCATTTCCCGTTGGATAGTGGATGCTATTAACCTGTGCTACTCCTCACTGGGCACTAATTGCCCCATAGGAGTCAGGGCCCACTCCACTAGAGGAATGGCTTCCTCGTGGGCTTGGTCCAACGGAGTTTCCATCCAAGACATCTGTGAGGCGGCCGGCTGGTCTTCGCCGTCCACCTTTGTCAGGTTCTATCACCTCGATGTCCCGACCTTACAAGCTCGGGTCCTGTCGGTGTGATTAGCGGCTTCCAACAGGTCCCGCTTCACGCCACCATAGGAAGTATCTTCCTTCAGTGTAACCATGGGTTCGGTTAGGCTTTGCCTCCGCTTGTCCTTTTTGCCCCCCTCTGGGTGGCCAAATGCAAGCTATATCGTTCCCAGCCGTGGCACGGCGTGGTTGAATTCGTTCCCCATACGCAGTACGAGTGAAGTATCGAAAGGGAACGTACTCGGTTACTAACGTAACCTCGGTTCCCTGAGATACGGAACGAGTACTGCGTCACTTGCCGTGCCACGAGGCTGCGGCTCAGGGTCGTCGCTTCAGTCGATTGACACTGAAATCCTATGGCGAAACGCCTGCTTATATAGCCCTATACCCCGCCCATTTCGGCGGGAATATTCGCGCGCTTTGTCGCCATAGGCCGCGCAGCTATGCCGCGCCGCCATTGGTTCAACAACTTGTCTATGAGTGAACCAATGACGGTGCAGTTACACTGCGTTATTGAAAAAGGCTTCAGCAGCGGGGAAAAAGGGAGACCTTTCCCCATACGCAGTACTCGTTCCGTATCTCAGGGAACCGAGGTTACGTTAGTAACCGAGTACGTTTTGTCTAGATGTTGCTGGCTGATTTATAACATTGTGAAGAGCAAGTGGAGGAAGAAAGAAAGGAGGATGAGGAAAGGGGTGGAGGCTGTTTTTCTCACAGGATTTGCTCCATTGTGTCTATTCAAGAGGAGGAAATAACTGTAGTCACCCAGACCAATCAGTGGCCTCTCTAAGACAGTTTGAGCTATATTTTGAGTGATGGCACAGGAAAATAATCAAGACAAGTGATTTTCCAGCACCTCAGATGAGCTGCGTTAACAACTAGTAGTTCAGTTTGGTTGTACAATAGAGTATAACCAATTTTAATCACTGTGTATAGAGAAAATATTCAGTTCCCACTCTGGGATGGTGGTCTTATTGATGTCTCTGGTGTTGTTTTTGTCCCAAGGATCCCTCATTTCTAGAGAAGAAGGAAAGATGCGAGTATCTGAAGAACAAACTCTCCCATATCAAGCAGAGGATTCATGAGTATGACAAAGTCATGGGCTGGAACGATGGTTACGGCTGAAACGAGCGGCGCTAGATTTGAACCTGCTGTGATGGTCCTTCATTTTTCACGTCGTTTTACACTGAACATGTGACCACTGCATCTGAGAGCCTCGCTGGTCTGGATGGTTGTTTATTTTACAAACAATAATGAAATGAGAGATGGAAAACTTGCATGCTCTTAATGTACGCACTGACTGAAAATATTTTCTTTTTCATGTTGTATTTCATAATGCTGACTAAAAGTGCATGATGTTTAAAGAAATGTTTCATCTTTTGTATCTATGCAGAAATGCTGTTTTTTATCAGTTTGTTTGAATTGATTTTATGCACTGTTCAATGATTTTTTTTTTGTGCTACTGTGTTGAAGTTGTGTTCAACAACAGCCTGTCGCCCTGTCCTTATATTTTCAGTGTTGCAAATGCATTTTGATGAGCTGAATAGGTGATTTATATGCAAATACTGTAACGAGTGAAAAGTCGAAGCATTTCATGCAAATTTGTTGTAATTTAGTTAATCTTTGAATAAAAAAAGTCCAGCCCAGAGGCAATTCAGACACACCAGAGAACAAAAAATCACATATTTATATGTTAAAGATGATTATGATTTCACTTTTTTAACTTTAGTTAGTGTGTAATGTTGCTGGTTGAGCATAAACAACATCTGCAAAGTTACGACGCTCAAAGTTTTACAGAAATCACTTTTTAAGGACTAAAACAAACGGCTGGTAGGGACTACAATAAGCTTCTTCATGGATTGTTGACATCACTAAACCTAAAATTTACATAAACCCCGCCCCCGGGAACACACAACAAAGGGGGCGGTGCCATGTTGGGCTGCTTTAGAGAAGAGGAAGAGTTGTTGTAGTAAAGTGTTGTTGTCATGCCGTAATTTTACACCAGACTGCTTCACAAACGAGGATCAATTCAACACTGGATTTGCACAAAAGATGAACATGACGGCACATGCTAGTGGATGAGTTGAATCAACTCCACAGCAACTACATACATTTATCCACTAACAATTCAGAAATGTCTAAAAGTTGTAACTTCTTCCTGAGTCTCTCCATCAGTGTCGACTCCGGTTTGAACAATGTAAGACTGAACACCGTTACTGACAATCCTCATTTTGGCTGCGTGAGATTCTCCAGCTTTGTTGTTGTTGAGCTGTTAAAGCTCCGCCCTCTTCTGGAAAGGGGGCGGGAGCAGCAGCTCATTTGCATTTAAAGGGACACACACAAAAACAGCGTGTTTTTGCTCACACCCAAATAGGGGCAAATTTGACAAGCTATAATAAATGATCTGTGCCCCCACATTTTGAGCTGAAACTTCACTGACACATTCTGGAGACACCAGATACTTATATTACATCTTGTAAAGGGAACCATTATTGGAAATGCAATAGCAAGCTTGCATGTTGTCAAACAATTTGCTGTGGTAAACTCCCATCTCTTCTAAGCATCCCCATTTTTCAATTCCTGTCTAGACAGACTACTTTTAGAATACACTTCCATTTCCCTTTATGTTCGATTGCAACGTAAGCATAAAACATTTAAGAATTCCTTTAACACATTCATAACTAATTTTTAAAACATTTTATTCTCCATTAAAAAATGAATGTAACCACAAGTTCAATTATATTGGAATAAAAAGTACATATAATGCAATACATTTTGTGACATTTTAAACTTTCTCTGATGTCATGATGCATGATTCTCACTATTTAAAGCGTGTACAGTAACCTTTTTGTGTAAGTAAATGTAATAAGTTAAGGAATATCTGACTGGCCATATACATCACCACACCTCTGTCAACTTGCGTGTTTCTTATCGCAGACTCATTCTTTATGTTTGTGTCCTGATACCAGATAGTATCTGTCTATGGCTGTGTTTCAAAATGTAGTATGCTGCCTATCTAGTCAGCATTTGTAGATACCATAGGGCTTTGAACATAATTTTGAGGCATTATAAACTTTTGTGCACGTGAAGCTGTCTAGGTAGGCAGCTCACAAGGTTTTGAGACTCTTTCTCTCGCTCTGGATGTGTGGGTGTGTTTGTGTGTGTGTGGGAGGGGTTTAATCATCTTAAGGGCAGGTTGTTTGTCTCACCTGAACAGTGACACACAGAACATCAGTGCGCGAGAACACTTCAGCAAACAGGTGAGAGTGAAACTACAATATATAGTTCATAAATGTAGGCTAAGCCATACTATAGGCTAATCATAATAGTATATATATCAAACTTTTATATCTGCGTTGATTATAAGGTCATTGATGCATAAAATCGTTGAGATTTACCTCAGAAAACAACTCAATCGCGTTTCCGCCTCATTTGTTATTGAATAGTCTCAGAACTTGTCGTTCTCCGCGATTAAATTTATATTAAACACGGGAATATTATTTTTGACACCGTGTTCGTGGAGTTGTATGCACTTATAGTAACTTTTGTTTTTCTTTGACGATTGAGGTTTAGTTAAAATTAAGTGAATATGGTTTAAATTAATTTTTATACTCAATGCATTTATTAAAATTCATGTTTTTTGTCTCTTCAGAATGTCTTCGAAGCCGAACGGGAGTCCTCCGCCCTATGATTATCATACTGAAGATGGATAGTAAGTGTTGAGTTTCACCTCAGAGTTTCTCTGGATTAAGTTACTTGGGTTTAGATGAAGAAAAATCACTTTGACGTTGGTCTTTGAAAACAAGTAATTGGCTAAATAAAGGTCTTAAAATTGATGGTTGTTGAAATTGGGAGTGTGTTCCCATTTTTCAGCGAAAGTATTGGTATAACTTTCCCCCAAGCGTCAGTCTGATAAAGTCAGTAATGTATTTTTTTTAATTTTATTTCTCAAATATTTTCCCATTTTCAAAAGTACTTAAGTACTGGGAATGGCAATAATTTTTGCCATTGCTGTTAACCAAAATGATATAGCATATCCAACATTACCATTCACACGAAAACATTTGAAATTAAAACCGTACAAAAATACATGGGTTGTCTATCTATCTATCTATCTATCTATCTATCTATCTATCTATCTATCTATCTATCTATCTATCTATCTATCTATCTATCTATCTATCTATCTATCTATCTATCTATCTATCATCTATCTATCTATCTATCTTTGTTCTATCGTTCTATCTATCATTGTTCTATCGTTCTATCTATCTTTGTTCTATCGTTCTATCTATCTTTGCTCTATCGTTCTATCTATCTTTGTTCTATCGTTCTATCTATCTTCGTTCTATCTATCATCATTCTATCGTTCGATCTATCATCGTTCGATCTATCATCGTTCGATCTATCATCGTTCGATCTATCATCGTTCGATCTATCATCGTTCGATCTATCATCGTTCTTTCGTTCGATCTATCATCGTTCCATCGTTCGATCTATCATCGTTCGATCTATCATCGTTCCATCGTTCGATCTATCATCGTTCGTTCTATCATCGTTCCATCGTTCGATCTATCATCGTTCGATCTATCATCGTTCGATCTATCATCGTTCGATCTATCATCGTTCGATCTATCATCGTTCGATCTATCATCGTTCGATCTATCATCGTTCGATCTATCATCGTTCGATCTATCATCGTTCGATCTATCATCGTTCGATCTATCATCGTTCGATCTATCATCGTTCGATCTATCGTTTGTTCGTTCGTTGTATCTATCATAGGTACGTTCTTACATTCATTCGTTCTATTATTCTATTTAATGTTCTAGCTATGTTTTGTTCATTCTATCTATGTAACGTTCTATCTTTCATTCTATCTAGCTTGCGTTTAATCTATCTAATGTTCTATCTATCGTTCATTCATTCTGTCTAATGTTCTATTTATCGTTCGTTCTATCTAATGTTATATCATTCTATCTATTTAACGTTCTATCTATCGTTCGTTCGTTCAATCGTTCTATCGATCAATCGTTCATTTGTTTCTAACGTTCAATCGTTGTATCTTGTTCGTTCATTCGTTCTAAAGTTCTATCATTTGTTTGTTCTTTCTAACGTTCTATTGTTCTAGCTATCGTATCTATTGTTCGTTCATTCTATTGTTCTTTTATTCTAACATTCTAACGTTTGTTCTATCTAACATTCTGTCATTCTATTTAAAGTTCTGTGGTTCTATCTGTGGTACATTTTAAAGTTCTATTGTTCTATCTAACTGTGGAGTTAATATTGTGTTAATATTATAATTACATATATATGCCTGAAAAAAATTTACAAGAAGTTTTCAGACGACGAAAATGAGTGGTGAACAGGTGAGGATGATGATTTCTGAAGGATCATGTGACACTGAAGCCTGGAGTAATGATGCTGAAAATTCAGCTTTGATCACAGGAATTTAATTATATTTTGAAGTACAACAGAAACCAGTTAAATTAAATTGCAATAATATTTCACAGTAGGCTATTACTGTTTTTACTGTATTTTTGATCAAATAAATACAGCCTTGGTGAGATTAAGAGACTACTTTCAAAACATTTAAAAAAAAAACTTTTGACAGGTACTGTACATGCAGTGAAGATAATCAATGTAAGCGTTGCCTCTTGCCTGAACCAAATTTGTGTGACTAATATGTTTAAATGAAAACGAAAAGAGGCAGATGGTGTTTTATAACGTTTTGCAAAAAGTGTTGCTGGTGGTTAAACATACAGAGATAACCGGAGTAGCCAGAGCGAGCCGAGTGATGTTCTCAAGATTGCTGCTGTTGCATTTCGCAGATCATGTAGAATTACCAAACTTTGCATACTTGGTATTGAGAAATGCCCAACTCACCTGTTCATCGCTCATTTTCATCAGCTGTAAACTTCTGTAAACTTATTTTCTATACGGGATTATTATGTTTTATATATAACTAATATGTCTTGATATGTGTATGTTTCTATCATTTATTTTCCCTTTTCCATTGTATTGTATTTGTATGTTCTTGTGAGGCGCTTTGAGATGCAACTTTTAAAGGCACAATAAAACAAAGTTTTTTATTATTATTATTATTATTATTATTATTATTATTATTATTATTATTATAAACGCATGTTTTGGGGCTTGTCTTGGGAGACTAGCATAAATTGACCCATAGCAAAGCGCCATCTGCTGTTTTGGAAGCGGAAGTTGCTCAGCTGCATTTGTGACAATATCAAGCCGAGACATCTCATAAAAAGGGTATGCATATATGCACTAGATTTGTATTTTTATTCAAAGGTTACATGCCATGTGTAGGATGGTTTGTATTTATTTGTGAAATATGATGTAGGCTCATTTATTTATATTTTGTAAAACGCATATATTAGTTACTCCTCCGCGTTTTCGCTCAAACTGACCACTTCCTGTTTGTTTGCGAGTCGAGAGATCACATTTGTTTGCAAAATGCTGGATTCGTTTGTTTAATTATGGCACAATATTAACTCCATATCTAATGTTCTATCGTTTTATCCATTATGATTATCGGTCATAACATAAAAATGTTGGTCAAACTGTATTGTTGTGTCCCTAAACAGAATATGTTTTCAACACTTTCTCTCCAGTAATGTTGCTCCCTCTCAGCCTGCGTACTCGTACTACCCCGACGATGAGTTCCAGCATTTCTACCGCTGGACATCTCCGCCGGGCATCATAAAGATCATGTGTGTGATGTCAGTCATCCTCTGCGTGGGCATCTTCGTATGCGTGGCCTCCACTCTGGCCTGGGATACAGATGGTGGAGCGGCTGGATTCGGAGGCATGGGAGGTTCTTACGGAGGCGGCTACGGCGGCTCCTACGGCAGCTCCTATGGCGGCGGCGGCTTTGGGGGAGGTGGATACGGAGGCTACGGTTATGGGATCCTAGGATCTCAGAACGACCCCAGGCAAGGAAAGGGTTTCATGATCGCAATGGCGATCATCTCCTTCATCGTTCTGCTCGTCATCTTCATCATGATCATCTCGCACCAGAAAGTGTCCCAGGGCAGGAAGTTTTATCTGGCCGTCATCATCACCAGTGCCATCATGGCCTTTCTTATGTTTGTTGCCACCATAGTCTACCTGGTGACGATTTACCCAATGGCCCAGACGTCCGGATCTGTTCAGTTCAATCAAGTGTACGCCATGTGTGCCGCTTACCAGCAGCCGCAGATGTCGGGTGCGTTCGTCAATCAATATCTGTATCACTACTGCGTCGTGGATCCTCAGGAGGTGAGCACAACATTGTACACTGGCAAAAAATCTGTGTAAATGGACAAATTTAATCAAAGTAGTGTCCTCTTTCTGGCTCTCATCCAGGCAATCGCTCTTGTTTTGGGCTTTATTGTCACCGCGGCCCTCATTATCATCATGGTTTTCGCCATTAAAACCCGTCAAAGGATCAATTATCATGGGAAGGACAACATCCTGTGGCGCCGTGTGAAAGAAATCGAAGACCCAAACTCACCGCAGGATGTGGAGGATTGGGTGAGTACGATATTCATCGTTCAGGAGAATCAATGCGGTTACGTTTCATTAAAGTATCATCTGGTCTCAAATGTTTCTCATTGGGTGAAACGGTGTCTCATACTAGTGGATAGTAGTCGTTGAGTAAATGAATGTGGATAGTAGATCAGATCATTTGAGGAATGTTTGTGTTCATTTTGACTTTGATTGCGAAAACTTGTATCTTGGCAAATCTGAGCACACATTGTTGAGATCTTGTGAAACTCTAGAGGAGACGCAGGTGAGATTAATGGGCTCTGATTTAAAAGAGGAAAAACCAGGGAAATATCAGGGAAATTGTGATCTCCTGCCCTGGAAAAGTCACGTAAATTCTTATAATTAAATATTTTTAAATGGGGAAAAAAAAAAAAATTATAGATACAAAATAAATCAGTTATATGAATTAAATAATAATTGTATGATTATGATTTTTATTTATAAGTTAATTCATATAATTGATTTATTTGTATTTATAACGTATTTTAATTCATATAATTGATTTATTTAGTATCTATAATTTACTTTATTTATTTATTTTTAAATTATTAGAACATTTCGAGGGCTAATATTTGTTCAGGTTAAAAATAATTGTATGATTTTTATTTATATTTAAACCGAACAAATGTTAGCCCTGGAAATGTCATGGAAGTTCTTTAAAAAAAAAAAAAAGAATTAAAATAAGTTTAATATATATATAAAAACTTAAAGATACAAAAATTATAGATAAAAATCATACAATTATTTTAACCTGAACAAATATTAGCCCTGGAATATTTTTAAATTATTTTAATTTATTTATAATTAAAATTAATTATAAATAAATTTATATGAAATTAAATTATAAATAAAAATCATATAAATATTTCACCTGAAGATGTCATGGAAATTCTTATAATTTAAAAATAAATAAATAATATAAATTAATATAAATTAAAAATACAAAATCAATTATATTAATTAAAATAAGTTATAAAAAAAAATAAAAATCATAAAATAATTTTTAATCTTGTAAAATATTAGTGTCATTGAAATACAATCTGAAATTGAGTCTAAATGCTATAATCAACATGTTTCAAAATCTGTATGCAGTTATCACAAATACACTGCAAAAATTGCAGTCTTTCTGTAGAGTTTCATTTTTAATTCATTGTGTTACTTTCCATTTCAAATTTACTAGCAATTTCTGAGAGAAAATTGTTTCAAAGGAAATCCTATACCAAATTTTCCCAGTGTGGGACATTCATGTAAATGTATTGGTCAGAAGGTGTAGAAACCCTGAACATCTGAGAACATGAAGCCTCATTTAATTTCCTTGTGGTGTAGAAGAGTTCAAATATTTTGTGATTTTTAGTGTTGTAAGGGTCCTATAACTCTTAGTCGTCTATTGTGACTTGGATGACTATAATTTGGTCTATTCTACTCAAGATGGAGTAAATATCAGGTTAAATTCTACACCTGTGCTCATTTCTGTTGCCAAACAAAGAGTTATTTAACTTCCTCCGTGTCCTCGTAGCACAAACCTGTTTACCTCTGCTAGTGTCAGAAGAATCGTCTGTCTGGTTTTGAATATAGGTGGCCTGTGTGGTTTTCTATGTCTTTTAACATGCTGAAGGTGGAAAGACCTGTTTGAGTGTGTGATGGTGGTTGGGGGAGGGCAGCGCTTGTCGTTGGTTTCTGGGTGTGGTTTGTTGTGACAGTTTCACTAACATATATGTGCTAGACATTAATGGACCTACAGAGAGGCCTCATTTTCTTTTTCGTCGTTTCATTTTGGGCCATTTTGGCAAATGTTCAGTGGATAAATGTTAAATTGCTTTTTTGTTGTGTGTTTAGATGTATAAATGCTTTAAATCTGATGTTTTATGGTCAGTTTTTTTTTTTTTTTTTTTTATTAAAGACAAATCTGAATATAACATCAAAAGTTTTGTGTTTCTAAGCATGTTTTCATGTTTTTATGTTGAGTTCAGTTCAGTACAGGATTATCTGCTCAGGGCGGACTGGACTGGTTCAACCAGAAACTCAAACTTATGTGGAGCAAAAGACATGCTCTCTTCTCTCAGGAGCTGCTGTGATTCTAGGAAAAAATAGCAAGAAATTATTGCTTTTAGAGATGTTCTGTAGTATTTTTTGACTCCCTCAGGATAGATGTGTTGAAACGTGTCTGACGTTTGAACCTTGCACCAAAGAATCCAACCAGAGCTCCATTTGAGTGAATCTTACACAAAAAAATGTTCAGGAATGTTAATTTCTTATGACACAAGCACATCCCAGAAAGCTGACATCTTCACCCTTTATCTAAACATTATTAAACACTTGAAGATGTTGTAAGCATATTGCATAGTTGTGCTTGGAGTCGATCGTTTTATTTGTGGTGATAATGCAATGAAACATGACAAATTGTGCTGACATAACTTTTTATGAACACATACCAACAAAATATTAATAACTGATTATGTTGTAGTCAATATGAGTTTCTAGTTTTTTAATGCATTTTTTTTTCATAGGTAAATAAAACCTGTCGCTGTAATTTGCTTTTTTTTTTTTTTAAATGTCAGATAAATACCCGAATCAAGTTTAGTGATTTGTTCTTCCCTCATATATAAAAAAATATATATTTTTCTCATATTTCGATAGTTTAATAGAACTTGTAGGGTCATTAAAAACAAATATCCCCTCTGGACAACACTTTTGGTCACTGCTGTATAAATATATTTATTATTTTTATTTTATTTGTTTTATCATTTTTATATAATTTAGTAATGGTGTGATGAGACCGTTCATGGGAATGAGATGAGATTTTTACACAGTATTTTTAAGAAATCCTTAATGATGAAATACATGACTAGAAAAATATTCCGCAGGTGCATTTGAAATGTTTTGACTAATAATCTTGTAATGAATGTCATTTCAGTTCTACTTTCTGAGTATGAATTATCATATGCAGTAAAAGACAACTCAATACTCAAACACTGCCAAATGTTTATCCACAAACTCCGCTGACTGACTTCTCTCCTGTATGATTTCATACGAGTTTCTTCAGACCTTACTGTACATGATTGATTGAGCTTCTACAACTTTTGACCTCCTAACTGAACTCCATTCCACAAACTGATCATAGAAATAAAAACAGAATAAATAAAAATGAACAAAACCGTTTTCTCTTAGTCTTAAGTGCAAACAGTAAGGACAACCATAATCAAAGTACTCTCTCAATATTCAAAGTGCAAATAGAGACCAATATTTCTTCTATCATGATACAGAGCTGAGAGATGCTTACAACTACACAATCCAGTCTAAGATAGCTTTCATATTGGGAGATATTTGCATGCTTCAGCGAGCCCCTTTCAAAAATGCGGGGTATTGAAATTGTGTTTGAATGCGCGCTCGCGTTTTACTTTCTCTTTCTATTTTGTTATCGCGCATACTCTGAGAATCGGGAGCAGCTGTGCTGAGCATGCATTCTGCAAGATAAGACATTTGTCAGACGCTTTTAAGCTCTGTTGTGCAACGAATCCTCCGCCATGGTCTCGTCAGTCATCTCGTCACTTACTCTCATCACGTGATCAGTGAACTCTGATTCCTGCTGCACTACATACGACGCTGCAGCTTGTGTTGGATGAGCTGGATGGGATTGAAGCGACTGTTATACAACTGAATTAAATTTTTTATTTCTATTAAAAGGATTCTTTGTTTTCTTAGAATTTCTATAAAAAGCAAAACAATAGTGGAGGCGTAATGTAAACGTAGCGGTTGCATATTCTATCCTAATTTCACCCTCGCACTCTGTCATGGCAATATCACTTCGACGAGAAATCTCGTCACATTTTATTCTCACAAGATCACACCCCTGTAATTTATTATTTACTTTTGTGTTTATTTATATTTACATTACAATAATGAGAATTTTGGGGGTGGGGATGGGGGGGGGAATTGTTATTAATTGTCATGATTGTTAATAATGTCGCAATTCAAACAAATCTCAATAGTCTCTCTCTCTCTCAGGTGAATGATGTGAATGGCGTCCCTGATCCACTACTGACGGACTATCCCATGAAGTTCGGAGGGTCTAGAAATGATCTAGATGACAACAGCACAAATTATGACAAACCTCCCCACAGTGCGAGTCCTGTGTGAGTACAGCGTGTGCTTCCGCATGTGATTGAGAGCTTGGCTTTGAACACATTGCATCTGATTCTGGTTTTGAAATCGATTTTCAGACACTGGCTGCATTTACATGGACCGTAATAGTCAGATTGTAATCGGAATTAAAAATGTCACATGTAACAACGTCAGTCGGAATGAATTTGCCAAATCCAATTAATTTTATTCCGATTGTAAGGGCTGGTTTAAAACTTTTCTAATCTGATCCAGAAGACATGTAAACACCTGATCGGATTGAAAAGAGAAACTGTGCATGTGCAATGGTGTAATGACGTGAGGAACGAGCTGTTGTTGTTGAATGACTGTCGTGTCATTCTAAAATTTTCCTTCCACTTATTGTCTGTGAAGTGGAGCAGGACAACGTCCCACAAGTTCTTGTTTTGGACTTTCATCCACAGACTCCTTGTTTTGGGCACAGGAATGGGCGTTTTTACTGCTTGATAAATATAAGCGGCACATGATCATTGTCTACTATTTAGGACACGAAATAGATAAATATCAAGTCTGCTCTTCAAAAAAAAAAAAAAGAAGCAATGTAGGAGAACAGTATATGCAAACAGTGTGTTTCTGAAATCATAGTTCAAACAAACATTCGCAAACTGCGTCGCAAACTTGTGTGGTTGGAACGACTGGTCACGAGCTGTGGTTAGAAGCATAGTTTCCTGTTTTTATGACATGTGGACTTAATAAATCATTATCTTGAGCAAAATAAGCAAGTTGACATTAAATACAATATGTATCTTTTATTTAGAATATATACAAATATCATTTACACTACCGGTTTGGAAACATTACTATTTTTAATGTTTTTGAACAAAGTCTCTTATGCTCATTAAGGCTGCATTTATTTCATAATAAATACAGAAAAAATATTGTGAAATATTATTACAGTTTAAAATGATGTTTTTCTATTTTAATATATTGTAAGATGTAATTTATTCCTGTGATCAAAGCTGAATTTTCAGCATCATTACTCCAGTCTTCAGTGTCACATGATCCTTCAGAAATCATTCTATTATGATGATTTATGATGTTTTTCTGCTTAATATTTTATAACCTGTGATACTTTTTCAGGATTCTTTGAATAAAAAGTTAAAAAAAGAACAGCATTTATTTTAAATAGAAATCTTTTGTAATAATATACACTACCGTTCAAAATTTTGGGGTCAGTGATTTATTTTTCTCTCTTTTTTTTTTTTTTTTTTTTAAGAAATTAATACTTTTATTCAGCACGGATGTGTTAAATTGATAAAAAGCGATAGTAAAGATCTATATTGTTAGAAAAGATTTCTATTTTCAATAAATGCTGTTCTTTTTAACCTTTTTATTCATCAACGAATCCTGAAAAAAATCCTCCCAAAAAAAAAAATAAACAACACAACTGTGTCCAACATTGATAATAAATTAACATATCAGAATGATTTCTGAAGGATCATGTGACACTGAAGACTGGAGTAATGATGCTGAAAATTCAGCTTTGATCACAGAAATAAATTACATTTTAAAGTATATTAAAATAGAAAACCATAATTTTAAATTGTAATAATATTTCACAATATTATTGTTTGTTCTGTATTTATTAAGAGACTTTGTTCAAAATCATTAAAAATAGTAATGTTTCCAAACTTTTGACTGGTAGTGTACATATTTTAGTTTCTGAAGAGTGTGCATGTGCGGACGTGTTCTGGTACGTAAGAGCGAGCCTATGACTGAATCTGGAAATAAAGCAAAATAACTGAGAAAAATTGGTCCGTAATTTATAGCAAGAATACTAGCATTAATTCAATTCATTTAAAGAAGTTATTTCTCACCACCTGCGTGACGTGATTCACCAGTGTGGCTGAACAACAGGTTTGTGACAAAATGGTTTCGGGAAACAGTCGTGACTGGGCAGTTTTGTTCAACGATGCATCGTACTATAGTAGTTCAGCAGCGAGTTACGTCGTTGTATGGGAAATGCCCCCGTTTGTTCAGTGTATCTACAGCACTGTTTGATAGCTGTACAGCATGACTCTTGTTGAAACTGTGAAATGAGATGAATTAAATGTGTACAGAGTTACAGAACAGGTTGTGCAGTTGCGCTAAATAAGGGACGTTTTCTTCATTCCTTCACTACACTTCCTCGTTTCAGTGTTCCTCTCGGCTTTGAGTCATTTAGTGAATGATGTGTGTTTTGAGCAGTGACTGTTGTCAGCATGACGAATACCTCTGCTATCTGTGCTTAATCTCAAGTAGTGCCGTCTGAATACGAGATAACATTGACTACTCCGTGGAGGAATGAAAACAATGCCCTGCACCGTGCTTATGACAGAGCAAATAGCTTGTCTTTTTATGTCTGCATGATTTATTGGTCAAGCGTCTCACAGTGTAACGCTGCTCGTGTTTGTTCAGGGAGATTCGGCATGAACTGCCTGTGCGTAGTTCAGCCCCACTGAGCAGCGCTTCAGAGTTCAGCAGCTCCGCGGGACGGCCCAAGAAACGCCGCGCTGGACGCCCGCGTACCGCCGACAGCCGGGATCGTGACGCAGACTACGCCTCTTCTGGAGATGAGCTGGATGATGAGGACTTCTTCAGGTGGGTTTGCTGCTGACATTAAGCGCTCTGAGTTTAGAATCGTACAGTGGTGCTCTGAACACGCTTTGGTTTTGTTTTTACAGTGAATTCCCTCCTATTGCTAATAATGAAGAGAGAGAAGATTACAAACACCTGTTTGATAAAGACCATCAGGAGTACAAGGAGCTGCAGGCAGAACTGGACCAGATCAACAAGCGTCTGGCTGACGTGGACCGACAGCTCGATGACCTGCAGGAGGGCAGCCCTCAGTTCCTGGTATGAACACATTCTTCAAGATTCATTCTCATTACTGACCGTTAATAATACTAGAATACAATTATTATTCAAATGAGCAGGAAGACAGTACAAGAAATAGGATTATGATATGTACATTTAAACCAATTTAAATTATAAATTTAAAACAATAGTCCTCAGTTCATGGTATGAAAAGTACTAAAATACTATTTTTCTATTATTGTTATATAATACAAATATTATTATTACTAGTAATTTTCAATCATATTATTTATTGTACTGTCATTATGCTAATTTTAATGATTGTGTAAATTTAAAAAAATTCATATAATAAAGTTGATACATTTATAATAACAAAGTATTAGTAAAATTATTTCAATAAAATATTTTTTGTAATGTCATTATGCTAATTTTAATGATTGTGTAAATTTAATATTTTTTATATAAATTTTATACTTTTATAATAACAATAAAATTAATAATAATAGTAATATTCATTGTACTGCCAATTTTAATGTGTAAATTTAATATTATGAATATTTTAATTTGTAAATTTAATATTTTATCTAAAGATATATTTATAAGTTATTATAAAATTATTTCAATATTTATTCTACTGTAATTATGCTAATTTTAAAGATTATGTGTAAATCTAATATTTTATATAATGTTATACATTTAAAATAATAAAGTATTATTATAATTATTTTTTTTTTTAAATAATATTAATGTAAATTTTAATATGTAAAATTAAATGTAAAAAAAATATTAATGTAACCTAAAATAAATAAAATGTAAGTTTTACTTTTTTACTTTTAGGGCCAAGCAATAATAAAAAAATAAAACCATCTTGAGATTAAAGTTGTTAAATTTCGAGAAAAAAATCGTTAAATTTCAAGAAAAAAGTCGAGATAAAATGTTCAGAATAAACTCGTTAAATTATGAGAAAAATGTCATTAAATTTTGAGAAAAAAGTTGAGATAAAATGTTCAGAATAAAGTCATCAAATTACGAGAAAAAAGTTGTTAAATCACAAGAACAAATTCGTTAAATTACAAGAATAAATTCGTTAATTTAATGAGTTTATTCTCAACATTTTATCTCAAACTTTTTCTCGAAATTTAACATTTTTCTCATAATTTAACTAATTTGTTCTTGTAATTTAACAACCTTTTTCTCGTAATTTAATTACTTTATTCTCAACATTTTATCTCAACCTTTTTCTTGAAATTTAACGATTTTTTTCTCTCGAAATTAACAACTTTAATCTCGAGATGGTTTTATTTTTTTATTATTGCTTGGCCCTAATCCTCTTCCGTACAAAACCTATGTGTACTCTTATTATTATTTATTTTTTATTTAAAAGAAGACTGAATATGATTTTTGTAATATTAACCTGTTTGATGCATGACTTTTATTACACTATTATTTGTAAATAATGAACGTTATCATGGGAAAATGGTTTGAGCCACTGCTCTTGTTGCTGACTTCAGTCATTCTCTTGAAACAGGACGCCATGGACGAGTACAACGCGCTCAAAGACATGAAGAGGGTAAGAATGAGCTGAATCCTGGTTTTCTCACAGAAACCGGCAACAGTGAAGGATGTTTTCTGATATATGACACTTTTCCCACTGTCTTTGCAGGGCGGAGATTACCAGGTGAAGAAGAAGCGGTGCAAGCACCTGAAGGCCAAACTAAACCACATCAAGAAGATGGTCAGCGATTATGACCGCAGATGCTGAAGGGAACAGCTACTGGACAGCAGTGAGAGAGCATAGATGTGTCGGTGTCTGTCCAGACGTGTGGGTCATTGCCATTTGTGAGCTGTGCTGTGTTGCTTTCTGGACATTTGATTGATAATGCATGTAAATATTAACAGCATTCTGATGCATATTGCTTAATGCAATATTTTCCCAGAATCCTTCATGAACCAGAGAAGTTTTAAAATGTTTGTTGTAGTTTGTTTGTTCCAAATGTCTGATTAGCTGTTACAGATTTAACATGAACTTGTTATTGTTTCAGTACAACAGTGTTTGTTTTAGTGTTTTTAATAGTTACTCAGAGGTTTCTTGGTGGTTAAAATAAATGTGCCAAATAATTTGACCAGGTGGGTGGTGTGAACTCTTGATAACCATTTTTGTTTGTACTTTAATCAAGCTGTGATCAGTTACAGATAAAAATTTAACCATTAGTCTTTTAAGCTGTATTTATGCCATTTTAAGAACTTTTTACATGCTGTTATGTAAATATGTAATTTAAATGTTTAACCTTTAGATTTTTCCTTTTGTTTTTGAACTTTAAATAAAATCATTTTTATCGACAATAAATGTGACCGTATACATTTACCAGAACATTAAGTGTTTGTGGTTTTTGAAATGTCAATAAATCCACAAAATGTTATTAAAACTACTTTAATTTTAGACAACAAAACAATGTTGAGTGTCACAATTAGGTGCATGTTTCATTTAGTGATGCACTGAAATTTGTGCAACAGAAAATATTTGGCTGTGGACGATATCGATTTGTTGATTTTAATTGGTTTTCATTTTGAAGAACTGCAATCTTTTAGTTTTTTTATTTGTGCAAACAAAACTAAACCTTATTTGTTGCACACATACCATCCAAAAATTGCAATACACTTTGTGATATGAAACAAAGTCTTCGAATTCTGTCAATTTTATTAGTAAATTTAACAAATACTGATCGTATCTCTTCCTCTTTACTACTAGTTGCAGCACCAAATAAATATGAATGAACATCAGAAGGTATGTTGAAGAATGTCAGTAAACAAACAGTTGATGGACCCCACTGACTTCCAGAGTAGCAAAAAATACTGTTTGGTCACCTATATTCTTCAAAATATCATTTGTGTCATAGGAAAAGACCCTCAAGTTGTTCCAAACCTGTATGAGCTTGAGTAAATTGACAGAATTGTAATTTTTGGGTGAACCATCACTTTAAGATGTTTTGCATGAACATTTCACACCTTCTTTAGACTCGTTTTGTTAGCCAGTTCAAACGTTCATGTTTAACATCATGATATCAGAGCTGATTCAAAGGTACGTCCTTCAGCCAGTAAGCTCCAGTGTTCAGGTTCTTGTAAAGAGCCGCACCCAAGGTGAAACTAGGTGCAGTCTGGGGTTACACACAGTTTCATATGTCTCTGGATTTGTCAGGACTCAATCATGGACTGGCTATCTAGCCAGGCTTTCAGTAGTGGGACGTTCCTGTCCATCCAGAGGATGTTCTGCTGGATTTTCTCCAGGGCCTGTTGGATGCTGCGCAGCCCAGAGCCCTGATCCTGAGCTAGTGAACTGAAGAACGTCTGGATCTGCAGGAACAACACAAACAACTGCGTCATGTTCTTGGATCTTCAGTGCAGATGAATCACCGTTATTGGAAATAAATTTGACGCCCATGATTCATTAATTTGGCTTGACTATAAGACTATTATTCTTCTAAGCCAAAATGTAAACAGTATCTCCTCCAAGAGCCTAAAAGCTTCAACCACCAAACTGGGCTCAGACCTTCAGGCTGTTCTGACTCGGGTTGCTATATCTTTTCTAACTGATCCGACTTGCGGTCCGACCAGACTATCAAAACCAACAAAAATCTCATAGACTTTCATTGAGAGTTAATATTAGTATTTTAATATTAACTAAAATTTATATTTTAGCTTCCAATTAGACTAGGTGCTCAATTTGCATTTATACTTTTAGCAAGAAATATATATAAAAGTTTAAAAAAATGACAGATCAATCTAAAGTACCTCATCAAGCATTTCTCTGGTGGAATACTGATCAGTCACTCCAACCGTCATGCGAGATATTGCAGATGAACCCAGATCAAACCTGAAATCAAGATTTAGATGAAATACACAATCCATCATGCCATGATGTGTCATCATAAGCACCAAAAAATAAGAATGTAAGATTTATTTGATCATATAATAAGGTCTTCAGGTAGATATGAAAGCAATAGTAATGTTTCAGACGGATCGTTTGGATATCTGCTCCGCACTTTTTCACAAGTTTCGCCCAGTTGGTCTTCAGGAACTCCCAGGCGAGTTTAAAGCCTTTTGGGTTTTTGCTGACAGTGACGACCAGTGACGGCAGGTCTTGAGTTTTCATGATCTCTCCCTCAATGCTTTTTTCCAAAAGCCTAGACAGAATGAGAAAGAAAACACATCATAGAGCAGGTATAATGACTCAAGGTCTTTATTAAAGGGGTGGTTGATTATGATTTCACTTTTTTAACTTTAGTTAGTGTGTAATGTTGCTGTTTGAGCATAAACAACATCTGCAAAGTTATGATGCTCAAAGTTCAATGCAAAGGGAGATACAAACAGCTGGTACAACAAGCTTCTTCATGGGTTGTGACATCACAAACCCAAAAATGTACATAAACCCCGCCCCTGAGAACACACAACAAAGGGGGCGGGGTCATGTTGAGCTGCTTTAGAGAAGAGGAAGAGTTGTTGTAGTAGGGTGTTGTTGTTCATGCCGTCATTTTACGCCGGACTGCTTCACAAACGAGGATCAATTCAATGCTGGATTTACAGAAAAGATGAACATGACGGCACATGCTAGTGGATGAGTTGAATCAACTCCACAGCAACTACATCAATTTATCCACTAACCATTCAAAAACGTCTAAAAGTTGTAGCTTCTTCCTGAGTCTCTCCATCAGTGTCGACTCCGGTTTGAACAATGTAAGGATGAACACCGTTACTGACAATCCTCATTTTGGCTGCGTGAGATGCTCCAGCTTTGTTGTTGTTGAGCTGTTAAAGCTCCGCCCTCCTCTGGAAAGCGAGCCGGGAGCAGCAGCTCATCTGCAAGCTCAGTGTGCTCTGATTGGTCGGCTGGAACAGTGTGTTGTGATTGATCAAGCACTTCGAGCGTGTTTGGGAATTGTCACGCCCCTTACCATAACAGTGAGTTGCAACACTCTACTAACTAACTAACTCAACCAGGCCCCGCCCCTTTATTTTGCATATACCTTGGGTATATGGTTCCCGGAAGAAAACTGAAGACTACAATGGAGGCGTTTCAGGGAGTTCAGAAACAGCTCAAACAGCGACATTACACGCTAAAGACAGATGAACATGGAAAAAAGCACTACTTTAATGACACTCAAGTTTGAAAAGGTGAGAAATGAATCATGCATTTGCATTTTAAAGACTTTAAAGACAATTTTGACCTTCATTAATGATTCATGTTTGGGTGAACTCTGAAAATGTCATATGACATCATTCTCAGCAGCTTCATGTATTCAGACTCACCACTGAAGTTTGTGAGTTAATGGGGTGTATGAGAGGGCGGCTTTAATCATCCACTTCTCCGATGGTGAGGTGGAACGCTTGTATTTCTCCAACAGGAAGTCCCAACCTTCATCTGTGCGCGCTCCTTCAGTGTAGACGACCAAACTCACGTCAGTAGGCAGCCTGAACCAGACAAAGGATATAACTGGAATTAAAATAGCATGAAGAATATGTAATGCGGACGTTATGTGAATCAAATAAACTCTTACAGCATTTTTCCATCAGATTCTTTCCACTTCTGGAAGAGTTCAGTGGCGGTGCTGATGCAGGACGGGTACCGGCGGACACAGGCAAACAACAGCAGGTAATTCCTGAGCATCCGCTCGGATACAGACCCATCATCAGACCAGCGCTGGCGGTCAATCAGGTTCTTGAATAACTTCACTAAATGACCCTGTTAAAACAACAAACCAGACACTGTTGGTCTAAATAGAGTATATATTCCATTTGAATTTTTCTGGATTCAAATCCATCCATCATGAAAGTAATCCATTCAGCTCCAGTGGGTTAATAAAGGCCTTCTGAAGCGAAGCCATGTGTTTTTGTGAGAAATTATCCATAATTATAACTTTATAAACTGTAATTACTAGCTTCTGATTGTGTTCGTCTGAAAGAAGAAAGTCATATACACCTAGGATGGCTTGAGAGTAAGTAAATTATGGGATCATTTTCATTTTTGGGTGAACTATCCCTTTAAAATCCAAAACATTGCACACTTCATCTTTAATTGTACTCGATCATTTCTGCAACCACACCTTCAGCTGGTTCTCCAGTTCCTCCATGTTTCTCTTCTCCATGAGTTTGTAAAGCGGCACCAGCTCATTGAATCCCTGCGTCACCGGCATGATCGCCGACTCTTTACTGAGGTACAAGCTCAAATCCAGAGCTTTATCCAGTGGGACTTTCTCTATGCTGAAGGAAAGACAAATATATTTCAGTAAGAACATGAATCAACCAGGTCTGCAATGACTAACAATTTAAAATATCTTAAAATATTATTTTTTTAGATAAAATCTCGTTTGTGCTCAAATACTGCAGGATCTCTTCATTAACGTCACTTTTCTTCATCAATGTCTTTAAACCAGCTGGTGTTACTTAAGGTGACCAAATACTGTATGTTTGAACAAATACTATAATGAAGTGCTGCACATTTTAATCCAAAATGTCATATTACAGAAATTTGATGCATTGCAAGTTATGTTTCCTTTTAGGACCACAAGTGAAGTTCCCTCACCTGACCAGCTGAAAGATGTCATGGATGAGACTGGCCCTGTCGTTGCTGCTGAACACTGTGTGATCCTGCTGGAGTTGACTGATCAAAGCGTCCCAGCCTCCAGACTCATAGTGGACAATATAATACCCCCGCAGGTCCACGTTGAATTTAATCCACTCCACCTTCTCTGACAGGTACAACACATCTGCAGACACACAGTCAGATCTCAGCGGAAGCTGGAAAACATGCTGGGAAGGTCATTTTTTTTAACCTTAACGCACCTTTTTCACTTTTCAGCAAGAATCGCTGCACTGCGCTACTGTGACTGGTGATGTAAGTCAGAGGGACCTGCCACAGGAAGCTCGACGTACTATGAGAAATGAGTTACAAACAACAAATAATTGAATTCAGTTAAACATCACAGCTATATTCAAAGAAGCATATTATTTCTACAGTAAGCATACTGTGCACCGTATGCAAATTTTCACATGCATTAAGCAGTAGGTTAGTGCATACCTTGAATTAATTGAAGATTTTTCTCCTTTAAGATAGCGCTCCTGTTTGAGGATGACTTCTTGACCTCTGACCTCCACAGTGACTAAAGGAAACCCCTCCTGCAGCGTCCAGGTGTCCATGATGGCTCCAACATCAACATTGTCCTCCATGAACCATTTCTGCTAGAACAGGATTGATTTACTACTGAATTATTTCATTTGTGGTTCATATGATATAATATGACCCGATATATAATTTAACATCATTTCATGTCATATAATGTCATAATTTCTGCTAGAACAGGATTGATTTACTGCAATAACTGAACAATTTATTTGTTTAATGGTTCATATCATCATATATCATATCATATATTATTAAGTATGTCTTGTCATATGTAACATCATGTATCATATATTATTTAATATAAAATATATCACGCCATATAAATATATCATGTCATATATTATATTATTGATTATAAATTATATCACATCATATAAATATATGTTGTATATAAAATATATCATGTCATATATCATGTCATGTTATATATATTATTTATTATAAAATATACCATGCCATGTCATATATAAAATGTCATGTCATAGCTATGTCATATTATTTATTATAAAATATATCATGTCATATTGATATATCATGACATATATAAAATATGTCATATATTATTTCATATATATCATATTATTTAATATAAAATAAAAAAAATTAATTCCATATTTAATATTAAATATTATAAAATATATTATATATTTAATATATTTTATAATATATAAATATAATATATTTAATATATTATATATCATATTATTAAGGCTATTATAAAATATATCATGTCATATATAATAAATATTATGTATCATGTCATATATAAAATTATTTATTATAAAATATTATAAAATGTCACGTCATTTATCATATATTATATTATATTATGAAATATATCATGTCATATCATATCATATACAGTAGATACTGTCAATGTTGCTATGAACCCAGAAAAACTAAATTATTACTATATTGTATTATTTAATGCAGTACTCACAGAAGCTGGAGATTCAGCCCTTTTTTTGGAACAGAATCCATCGAGTTTTAGTCTCCCTGAATCCAGTCCATCAGAAGTGCAGATCTGAAAAGGTTCAAAAGCATTTGGACTCAAGAGTAATCGTTTAAACTTCTTTGAGAGCTGGAGAACATACACAGGAACTGACAGAGGTCACTCACATTGGTAAGACTTTCCCAGAGATGAGCGTTCACAGTGTTCTGGTAGCTGTGTCTCTTCAGGTAGTCTATAAGACCGTACTTGAAAGCCTCTGGGGTCAGGAAATCCCTCAGCATGTTCAAGATACACGCTCCCTAGATACACAACCAGTAGATATATTACAACTAATTATTCACTAAAAGGCTTTATGAGATTAGGGGTCAACCAATAAATCTCCAAGGCCGATATACAGGCTGGTTTTTGCCATTTTTAAATGTAATTTTTACATTTTTTCTGTTTAGCCACTAAGTGTCACAGTCAGCCTTTATCCAAAATGTGTTTTTGTCTTCCCATGATTTACTATGGTAAGCCTATTATAAGTCATATCCGTAAATAGTAGGGCTGGGACAATACATTGATGCATCGCGATTCGTGCATTGATTCTGATATTTTCCAAATGCATCGCAATTGGATCGATTCTGAGCTTAGTTTTTAACCACACACTCAAACGCTCATGAAGAAGAGCGCTCGCATTCGGCTGAGTCTGAGAATGTACTTAGATATATAAAGTGCTTGCGTACCTTCCGGTAGGAAACATCATCAAACATCTCGCTGATTTCCGCAGGATTCTCCACTGGGGTGGAAATGGGGTGTGAGGAGATTAAAGAGTCCACTGACATGGCGGTGAAGCACTTCTCCAGGAAATAATCATCCTAAAATAGAGGCACTGAATATTAGCACTATTATACTTAAAGATCAGTCAGTCTCTGTTGAAATGACCATATCACAATCTCAACTAGTGCTGAGCAGTGTGATGATATACAGTAGTGGCCAAAAGTGATGTGCAGAGGGGATATTTGTTTTTAATTACCCTACAAGTTTGATTAAACCATCAAAATATGAGGAAAATATTAGATTTAAAAGTATATATCTATTTTAAATATGAGGGAAGAACAAAAGACTAAAGGTTAAGGTATTTATCTGACAAAATTACAAACCTGATTCCAAAAAAGTTGGGACACTGTACAAATTGTGAATAAAAAAGGAATGCAATAATTTACAAATCTCATAAACTTATATTTTATTCACAATAGAATATAGATAACATATCAAATGTTGAAAGTGAGACATTTTGAAATGTCATGCCAAATATTGGCTCATTTTGGATTTCATGAGAGCTACACATTCCAAAAAAGTTGGGACAGGTAGCAATAAGAGGCCGGAAAAGTTAAATGTACATATAAGGAACAGCTGGAGGACCAATTTCCAACTTATTAGGTCAACTGGCAACATGATTGGGTATAAAAAGAGCCTCTCAGAGTGGCAGTGTCTCTCAGAAGTCAAGATGGGCAGAGGATCACCAATTCCCCCAATGCTGTGGCGAAAAGGAGTTTCTCAGAGAAAAACTGCAAAGTTTTTGAAATTATCATCATCTACAGTGCATAATATCATCCAAAGATTCAGAGAATCTGGAACAGTTCAGAAGCCTGCATCTCTGATGGTATGGGGTTGCATGAGTGCGTGTGGCATGGGCAGCTTACACATCTGGAAAGGCACCATCAATGCTGAAAGGTATATCCAAGTTCTAGAACAACATATGCTCCCATCCAGATTTCGTCTCTTTCAGGGAAGACCTTGCATTTTCCAACATGACAATGCCAGACCACATACTGCATCAATTACAACATCATGGCTGCGTAGAAGAAGGATCCGGGTACTGAAATGGCCAGCCTGCAGTCCAGATCTTTCACCCATAGAAAACATTTGGCACATCATAAAGAGGAAGATGTGACAAAGAAGACCTAAGACAGTTGAGCAACTAGAAGCCTGTATTAGACAAGAATGGGACAACATTCCTATTCCTAAACTTGAGCAGCTTGTCTCCTCAGTCCCCAGACGTTTGCAGACTGTTATAAAAAGAAGAGGGGATGCCACACAGTGCTAAACATGGCCTTGTCCCAAGTTTTTTGAGATGTGTTGATGCCAAAAAATTTAAAATCAACTTATTTTTCCCTTAAAATGATACATTTTCTCAGTTTAAACATTTGATATGTCATCTATGTTGTTTTCTGAATAAAATATTGAAATTTGAAACTTCCACATCATTGCATTCTGTTTTTATTCACAATTTGTACAGTGTCCCAACTTTTTTGGAATCGGGTTTGTATTACTTTAAAGTGATAAAGAAGCATGCATGAATGATCAGGATGCTCAATGCATGATAAAAAGAGTAATTAAGCACAATAAGCCATGAAAAAAGGTCAATGCGTTACTCGCACACACTGAAAGCCGCCACTCTCAGACAGCACGCAATCCTGAATTCAGTTCTCTTTTGTGGCTTTTTGCACTTGAATGGTCAAATACACACATAATTATGTTAAAATGGCCCCATTGTGTGAAGTATTCACACAAACACAGTTTATGACTTAATCTCAACTATTAGATAGTTGTATTAAATGTAAAGATTGAAGTTCTCACCACTTGCAGCTCAGGGTGGGTGATGTTGACAGACACATACTCCATGAACTTGGCGAAGCCCTCGTTTAGCCACAGGTCATTCCACCACTGCATTGTCACCAGGTTTCCGAACCACTGGAAAACAGATGTGAATGATTAGCAATCGATTACAGCATTCAGTAGTCAAATATTTTTGTATAATAAAGCTAAACTGCACACTTCTGCCAGGCCACTGATTTCCTGTATATCCCTGCCAGTTTCATGTCTCAAGTATCACTTATCTGGTAACACTTTACAATTAGGTTTTATATGTTAATATTAGTTAACATGAACAATGAACAATACTTCTACAGTTTAGTTAAAGAAAGGATTAATTCACTTCAGAATTAAAATTTACTGATAATTTACTTACCATGTCATCCAAGGTGTTCATGTCTTTCTTTATTCAGTCAAAAAGAAATTAAGGTTTTTGAGGAAAACATTAACCTACATTGAGGAAAAGGTCACCTTTCCAACCTACGTCACTCATGACCTTTTCTAACTATGACCTTCTGGTTAAAAAGTGTAAATATTTTATTTTTATTTTTTTAGAAAATGACTGATCATTGGTAACTGTTGAAGTCCATTATATGGAGACAAATCCTGGAATGTTTTCATCAAAAACCTTCTTTTCGACTGAAGAAAGAAAGACATGAACGTCTTGCATGACATGGGGGTGAGTAAATTATCAGGAAATTTTATTTCTGAAATGAACTAATCCTTTAATAATACATTCACTAATGTTAACAAATGTGATCTTATTGTGAAGTTTTCCACATATCTCTCTTTCTTCTCACATAATAAAACAATCTCCATTTATTTGTCATGCAGTAGTCATGCAATAAGCAGAATAATGTACAGTCATATAGGCATCAACATATTTTGTGATAAATGGCTGACTAGCTGTACATGATCTCTTATTTAGACAGGATTAGTAACAGAAATATCAACCTGATGGGCTAGTTCATGGGCGATGACTTTAGTGATGCCCAGTTTATCAGAGGAAGAGGATTTCTCAGGGTCAAAGAGCAAACCAGACTCTCTGTACGTCGACAGACCCCAATTCTCCATAGCACCGGATTGGAAATCTGGGATGGCAGCAAGATCTGCAAGTAAAAGACAATTATAGCCATTTTCGCATTATTTCATGCCAGATTGTAAAGTATGCATGCCATTGTCAACAGAAGAACTTTCACACTCACCGTGTTTGGGAAGTGGATACGGGATGTCAAAATATTCATCATAAAAGTCTAGCAGTGTGACGGCAGTGTTCAGAGCATATTCCGCCTGACTGATCTTCTCGGGAACCGTATACACCGATATCTACATCAGGATTCAGGTTATGAGGCGTGAGAGGATAGTTTTATCTGGGTGTATTGTAAAGTGTGTTTATAATGCTTTTGGCAATGTTATTGACTTGCCTCAACTCCATGCTGACTTTTTTTACTGATGGAGTGGAAATCACAGATGATGAAGGCCACCAGGTAGGTGCTCATCTTCACCGTCGTGTCGAATTGATCCTCCAGTAGCCCTTCAGCCAGCTGTACAGTTCTCAGCTATTGGATGAAATTGAGATTCTTGCGTTAGTTTGCATTTAATTAAAATACACATTTTGAAAAAAATGATCAAGTTGTATTATTTGTGTCCCAATAAGATGAAAAAAAAGCAAAAAAATAATTTTTTGATGTCTCTTTATGGTCTTGCCATGTTTAGGGTTAATGTCAATGAATGACACTGCAGATTGTGCAGTTTATAAACTGTATGGTCTATAAACTGTAAGTCTATAGCCATGTTCAGACTGCCAGCAAAAATCTGATTTTTTGCATATTCAGATGGGTTTTTGAAAGCTTGGAAAAAAAAAAATAATAAAAATAATTTTTTTCAAATCTGATTAAAACCACTTATGGAGGTGGTTTGAAATGCAATTCCAATCAGATTTGTACAGATGCCTGTCAGTCTGGACGCTCTGTCTGTGATTAAATTTGTGATTAAAATACCTTAAAATGTAAAGAATATATATATATTTTTATTCTGGCATGATTTTATAACATCATATATCAACATAGTGCAAAATCGTATTAAAATTATGTGTAGAAGTCATTGCTTTGTTATGAGAAATGAATTTCACTGATGTCATTCGGAGTAACCAATATAAAGGGACCAATGTGGATCAAGTCATGTGGTCAATATCATGTAACAGGAACAGGATGTGACATCATTCAGACACCTGCAAAGTACCACAAGGTCGTGAAGCAAAGTAACTAACTCTCTCTTAACTATTTGAAAAATTAATGTTTTCATGTTTTTTGTCCCGAAACATCAGGTCATTTAGTACAACCGCTATAAAACATGGAAAATGTTATATATTTTAAAAACTTGTACTAAATATAAAATGTTTGATTGTCCTTTTGCCAGCTAGCTAGATAGCAGCCTGTTAGCATTGTTTGAAAATATCGTCATTCGGTATAACCAAAAGTGTCATTCGGTAAAACCGAAATTTTGGTTAAACCGAATGACTTTTTTTGGTGACAAACTTTGTCCATCTTGTAAAAAATGACAAAAGCAGTATTAATTATTTATAAAAACCACATAATCACATTGTTAACACTTAATAAAACTTTAAAATTAATATCTCCATTTTTTTTTTTTACACTTTTAAAAACCATATTTGCCAATGACCCACACATTTTTAGAATTTATGCACATTTCCATCTAGTGTTTTTATGCAATATCCCAAAATTTGCATTAAAACAGGTGAATGAAAACATAGCTATTTTTGATTTGCCCGAAATACTAGCTAACCTATGATTTTTTTTTTATATATAGTGACTTTTTTTAATTTATTTAGGATCATAACCATGCATGCAAAGTTTCAACACTCTGATGTGATGTGAGATGTGTGCACAAAATATCTATAACAATTATGATGTTGATCATGGTTTATGGTTCATGGTTAAAGACAGCTGCACAGAACCCCAGTATTGTTTATTATTATTATTATTATTATTATTATTTTGTTATGTCAGTTTCTCAACAACGCACTAAGGGGGTTTACATTTACATGCATTTGGCAGATTTTTCTTTTTTTTAAGAAATTTATTGATTAGGGCTGCACAATTAATCAAATTTCTAATCGCAATTAAAATTGTGGATGGCACAATGTAATCATTCAAAGGCGCAATTACAAAAAAGTCCACTTACATTATTCTGTGTGCTTAAGATTTTTTTTTATTCTTTCTACAGGTTATCTTAAGGGTTTTTTCCATTGTTTTAATTTTAGAATAACATTATAATGCCATGCATATTTTACATTTGAGGTTTAATGCTATAGAAAATAAAAGATTCAGGAAGAGTGTTTTTAGCTTGTTCATTTTCATATAAAAATATGGCATACAGTTGCTTCAAATAATGGTATAAAGCTATTCAAAATGTAAATTGTGATAATCAATTAATAATTGCAATTACAATGTCAAGAGAATAATCGACAATTATTTTTTGTCATAATTGGGCAGCGCCAGCAATGACGCCGTACATTTCTATGAGTTCATGCATGTCAATTTCACTGGGAATCGAACCTAAAGAACTATTAATGTTAAAAGTTTACCCATTTTTGTTCGGTTTTTCATAGTGATTTTGGTGACTTACATTGAATCCAATGTGATCTATGAATTATGTTTACCTTGGGCATGTTGGATATGGAAATGTGCCTTGATTCTCTGCGCACACGGATGGTAAAGTTGGCTTTGAATGCAGGTTCATCAAAACAAGGGAAGGCGGCCCGAGCATGTGTCGCCTCAAACTGAGTGGACGCCAACATCCTGTAGGGAGAAAATAAATCATTTTGAGGGGTTTCAAGTCTTCAAACTACCAATTAATCACTTAACCAAAAGCACTTGATGACATACCTGACCTCTCCACTGTTTGTGGTGTATCTGCCTTTATAAAAGCCATGATAACTATCAGATAAGTTGGCGTAGAACTCCAAATGCACCAAATGGTTTCCTTTCTTAAATGTGAAGCCATCAGCGAAGAGTGCAATCTGTTCATTGGCTTCAAACTCACTGATCTGAAGATCCCAATGATGTCTGGACTCTAAAAGCTGAGCTTTGGAGATCTGAAGGTTCTTACTGTGGAGGATGATGGCTCTGGTGTCCTGCTCTACCTCTATGAGGATCTGGACAACACCAGTGAAGGTCAGCGAGGTCAGGTTGGGGTGTATCAGGAGATCATAGTGCTGGGGTTTCACTGTTTCTGGCAATCTCATCTTGTCCCAGGGAAAAGGCAACACATTTGAGTCCGTGTTGACAGTCATCCCATGGTTGCCAGTAAAAAGGACACAGAATAAAATGGCAAATCTAAGGCAGTTAGACTGGGAGAAGAGCATGGTGAAGATTAATATCAGCTCTCTGACTGTTTCTTTTGGATATGTACGCTTGTCAATTGGTTATCAATAACACACATGAGCACTGCTTACGATATTTAGACGACTAAGAGAGAGAAAAACACTAATGTTCAAACGAATAAAAGTTTCAAACGAACCTGCGCGCGAAATCAGATAGGTAACGTTAAACGAAAGTGAAACTACGCAGCTGTCGATCACAATATCTCGTTTCTTGACGTGTAAAACGTCTCCTTTTTGCGCTCAGGTTGTAGTATTACATGCTGGAAATTATAACACATCACATGACGTTTTATATAACTAACAAAACAAACATTATCTTGGTTTGTAGACTGCATGCGCTTGCGATGAGACGTTGAACACAGCGGCGAACGCTCTCATGAATATTAATTACGTAATGGAATAATTAGGTTACGTGCTTCGACGCTTCAGGAAGTAGACCAAACAACGTCATAATAACTTCTTTATTATTCATGATATAAACCTTCTTTAGCTGAATTTGGGAGGAATAGCGTCCTCTGTTGCAGTGGGTCAAAAACACACCATCAAATGAGACGTTTCCAGATACATACACTGATTAATAATTAAAAATTAATATTTTTTAAATTTTGTGACTGCATATCAGAATAGAATGACAAGTACATTATTATGATTTGATGATCTGATATTTATTGGCCAACTTCGTCACTAAACAAACTGTATTTCTTGAGGATTAAAAAATAGACAAAAACAAAAAGAAAATAATATATACATATATATTACATGTGACTAATTTTGCTCATTAGTTTATGCCACATCTTGGAATGCAATTGTTCAGAAACAGGCTATTAGAAAATATAAACGGTCCCTGAGGAATAGACAAAAATACTATAGCCAATTAAATCCAATATTTTACTGTTTGCAAACCTTCCGAAATAGTTTCAGACTTTATTTAATATAATGCTGAATCATCAGAGTAGATTAACAAATAGAGTTGGGTTGAGTCAGATCCAAACTAATTTAATTGCAAGGGAGAATTCAGGCAGTATTTCCAAAATAATTTGTCTTTCACTATACTTTAGTCTAGACTAACCTCATGCGAACACTGGAGAATAATTATGGCGGTGGGTGGTTTCAAACAGTAAGGAAATACTTCAGTACACAATAACAAATCTGAAATACAATAAAATCCAATTTGTCCAAATTATAAAAAAAAAAAGAAATGTTGCATGCTTGTTTTCAACTATTCTTTTCTTAAGTTAAAACCAAACTAGAGATCTGTCATTTAAAACACAGTTTTTATAATCACAAAGGAGAATGCAAAGGGGAAAAAAAATTATACCGGTTTACAAATAGGTTTTCATATCTATATCTCTGTTTATGAGATTGTCGGTTTTGTGGAAGGATCATATTTTTATAGCTGCCAGAATTCAACAAAATAAAATTAAATAACGCTAAATAAATAAACAACATTTTCTTTCCATATTAAGCACATTACGTTCTAAAATGAACCAGCAAAACATTTCATTTTTATTAATAAAATCCTTTACATGTCTATTTGCATGAGAAAACATCCATTTTCCCCCACAAAAAAGATGATTTTTTTAAAGCAAAGAAACAGAGGCTAAAATTTCTTTTATTTTCCTCGGTCTAAACACTATTGCATCGCCGTCCGATGGAGCTCTACAGCTTCTCGTCCTTTCCTGCGTTTGCATTTGTGAGGGCCGTCGTCTAAACAGTAAAAACAAAGTATATTAACACAAATCTGTCAAAATATAAAGTCATAAATGCATACAAAACGCTCGAGGACGTCACCTGTTCGACCATCCTCTGCATCTTCTCGATGACAGAGATCATCTGACCGGTGTTTTCTCTCAGACTCTTCTCGTACGTTTTGTTGAGCATCTCTGCTTTCTCAAGTTTCTTCTTCAGCTCTTTCTGTTGGCCGTGCTCCTGTTCATTAGAGGCCTGTCTCGCTTCTGCTGCGTCTGAATCACACGCACACCGAACACCGTAAATTCAAATGCAAGCATTAAAACTTGTGCATGAATATGGCAGAACTAAACACAAATTTCATTATTCGATTTTGATTCACAAGCTTGTGATTCCGATTCAATTCCATATCATTTAATTGCGATTAACATGATACGGATTTCGGTAAGTTGTACTGTATCTTACAACATACCTTCTGATGTTCATTCATGTTTATTTGATGCTATAACTAGTAAAGCGGAAGAGATGATTGTGCAACCTACCTTGTAACCAATCGTGTCAACATGTGGGCGGGCTTTAGCATATCATTAATTATAAATGCTCTGAAACAGGGAGTCTCGAAAAGGTATATTTTTCAGTTGATATGAAAAATCGGGGAGATTTAGCAATATAGGGTTTCTAAGGATACTGATTTTTAGAAGACAGCTGTCTGACTCGCGAACGGAATCATGGTTTGTAACATTAGCAACACATAATTAGCTGTTTGATAATGTAGTCAAGCAAAAGGCTAATCATATTAATCACCGTTATGTGTGCGACATTGTAAAGAGCGATACCATTGTGCTGCGTTTACCTCAGTAAGTTGACCAAGTGGATCTCTGAGCTTGTGCGAGTGAGTGGAGGCGGGGCTAATTAGCATATTCAGAGATCCACATATAATAAATGAAGCAAGGGTGTAAAGTTATATTCAAGCTATTTTAAAGGTGCCCTAGAACCAGTTTTTACAAGATGTAATATAAGTCTAAAGTGTCCCCTGAATGTGTTTGTGAAGTTTCAGCTCAAAATACCCCATAGATTTTTTTAATTCATTTTTTTTAAATGCCTATTTTGAGGCATCATTAACTATGCACCGATTCAGGCTGCGGCCCCATTAAATCGCGCACTCCCTGCACCACAAGCTCTCAACCATAATACAGTGCATTTACAAAGTTCACACAGCTAATGTAACCCTCAAATGGATCTTTACAAAATGTTCGTCATGCATGCAGCATGCATGCGTCGGATTATGTGAGTATTGTATACTGTTATATTGTTTACATCTGATTCTGAATGAATTTGAGGCTGTGCTCCGTGGCTAACGGCTAATGCTACACTGTTGGAGAGATTTATAAAGAATGAAGTTGTGTTTATGAATTATACAGACTGCAAGTGTTTAATAATGAAAATAGCGACGGCTCTTGTCTCTGTGAATACAGTAAGAAACGATGGTAACTTTAACTACATTTAACAGTACTTTAGCAACATGCTAACGAAACATTTAGAAAAACAATTTACAAATATCACTAAAAATATCATGATATCATGGATCATGTCAGTTATTATTGCTCCATCTGCAATTTTTCGCTATTGTTCTTGCTTGCTTACCTAGTCTGATGATTCAGCTGTGCACAGATCCAGATGTTAATACTGGCTGCCCTTGTGTAATGCCTTGAACATGGGCTGGCATATGCAAATATTGGGGGCGTACATATTAATGATCTCGACTGTTACGTAACAGTCGGTGTTATGTTGAGATTCGCCTGTTCTTCTGAGGTCTTTTAAACAAATGAGATTTATATAAGAAGGAGGAAACAATGGAGTTTGAGACTCACTGTATGTCTTTTCCATGTACTGAACTCTTGTTATTTAACTATGCCGAGGTAAATTCAATTTTTGATTCTAGGGCACCTTTAAGGCATTTTTTACAGAAAAAAAAAAAACTTTAAATATGTCATTTTGGTGATCAAAGATAAGTTTTAAGGGATACAATTATTGACTACAGGAGGACTTTAAGAATTGATATCGATTCTTCAGAATGAGAATCGCTTAAAATCAAGAAATCAATATTTTCATCCAAGCCCTAATTACAGTCTCACCGAGTCTGGATTGCAGCGTGGCGACGCACTTCTCCAGTTCACGCTGGGCCGCTTTGCTGCTCTCCAGCGACTGCAGTAGGTTTGGTAAGTTAATGACGTTCCCTCTGTAGTTCACCAGATCTGTGCTGTTGCTGCGACGGCCGGACCCTCTCTCTTTGCATGGCTGTCCGGGCAACATCGCTTTATTCCCTGAGAGGAACACACAGTGGCATTTTTAGAATGCTATGGACAAATATGTTTCCATGGATTATCAGATGGCATGCTTTTACAGCACACACACCCTCAGCGCTGATCCTGCCATCTGTCTGATCGTAGTCTGACCAGCGACTGCACAGATTCCTGTAAAGGCATAGCCCGCCAACTGCAGCCTTTCTGACTAGATCCTGCGCCTGAGGAGAGACGGGAAATCAAACACACTTCACATATATTGTTTTGTACTTATAATCAAGAAATGTAATCTAAGTCTCGAGTCCCCTGAATGTGTCTGTGAAGTTTCAGCTCAAAATACCCCTCAGATAATTTATTATCGCTTGTTAAATTTGCCCCTATTTGGGTGTGAGCAAAAACACGCCGTTTTTGTGTGTGTCCCTTTAAATGCAAATGAACTAATGGCCCCGCCCCCTTTCCAGAAGAGGGTGGAGCTTTAACAGCTCAACAACAACAAAGCTGGAGAATCTCACGCAGCCAAAATGAGGATTGTCAGTAACAGTGTTCAGTGGGGCTGCCACTTTGGATTATTTTGGTAATTGGTCAATTATTTTGACGATTAATCGAGTATCTAATATTTTTTGTGGTAATAAAAATAGACCTAGGCAAAGACCTAATCCTGTAAAAATGACTTAAAATACATAACAATGAGACAATAATATTTGGTTCAAATAAAATATCAAAAGCAAATAATCATATGGTTTTATAGAACAACAATGTAAAAATACATAATATAAACATCATCTTAGGAAAACCATTTTTTTTTTGCAAATACAATATAACTTTTTTAAATTAAAAAAATATTATTTAAAATATTTTTAATTTTGATTTAAATTCTAAAAAGAAACAAATTAAAAAAGAAATATACTATTGCAATAATACTGTTGTACTGTAAAAATAAAATAATTTATTATTATATTTAATATTATTATGAATATAATTATATTATATTGTAGTAATATACATATTAATATGACTAATAATATAATTATTATACAATTATTATATTAAATAATATATATTTATTTTTTTATTTGAATTTTAAGAATTCGAATCAATAAATATACTATTGCAATAATACTGTTTCACTGTAAAATAGAAAAACAAGCATTTAATAACTTTTTAAGTAAAATTACAATACTAATATTTATTTATGCCTTAATTTCCTTGATTTATTTGGCAGATTTACAAGAAAACATCTCAGAGGAAATAAAACCTGAGCAGGGCTGAGAAACAGGCCGAGAGACAGCAGGATGTTGAGCAGATCTGCTTCTCGAAGACTTCCTGTCAGCTGCCGGTCAAAGAACACCCAGGACAGAAGCACTTTACGAGGAAGTTCGGCCGTCCAGCCCAGATGACATTCCTTCAAGCACGAAAGAGACGTTAGGAGGAGAAACACTAGACATGTGGCTCAGATCCGAACAGAAACGTGACCTCTTACACTGTCTTTGGACGTCTGATTGTCTGAGGCGCTGCTGCTCTGCTCGTCTCCTCCCGCGCTTTGAGTTTTACTTTCTTTTAGATGCTCAGATTGTTTTTCAGCTGGTTCAGAATCATCTGTCATTGTGATGTCCTCCTCATCCTTCTCTTTGAGTTTTCTCTTCCTTGCATCGATCAATCCTTTCTTTTTTGATGGCTGTTTGTCAGATGTTTTGGGCTCATCCTCCTTAAGAGAGAAAAGAATGTAAAAAAGTTACAATAACAATTGGATTTTCATTCCATTTAAAGAGTTAGTTCATTCCAAAGATGAACGAAGGTCTTACAGGTCTGGAACTAAAATTACAATGAAAACAGAAAATATAAAAATGTTAAAGTATGCAATGACACTAAAGTAACACTGGTGTGCAGTCTAGTGTACCATGGGAGTGCTGTTGTCCTCTTTGACGCAGGTCAGCGGGACACTGGGGTCCTGAGGCAGACGGCAGAGACACTGATACAGCTGAAGCCCAAAATCCCTCTGAAGCATCTCGCTGAACATCTCCGCCATCAAGCTGACCTGATACCAGAGACATAAGATCAGATAATAATGCAGGTTACATCATGTCCAAGCCTGTTTACAACACATGTGACATGCAAGTTGTATTATTTGCATTATTAAAAGTTTCGAATCTGCTGCATTTAACTTCTGTAAGCACACACCTCACAGCTGTCTCGTGTCTGAAGACTCTGGGGCTCCAGCATTGACGACAGAGACACGACGGACAGATTCAGTCCCGCAGAGGGGTGTAAAATCACAGACGGTCCTTCTGGGAGCGACAAATCATCATCCTGGATGACAGGAAATAAAACAGACAAGCTAGAAGGCATGTTTGATGGGATTTTTTATGCATAATGTTTATAAACTCAGCATAAACTCAAGCATATTTGCAGTCAGTACCAGCTGTTTTTGTTGTAACTTTGCCCAGTCTTCTTCTGCTGGCACTAGATTCCACACATCTGGCAACAACACCACAACTGTCTCCATTTTATCTCCTGAAAGATATCTCAGCTCCGCCATCTTGTACCTTTAGTAGAGAGGAAGACATTTAAGGGAAATGAGCACATTACTAATGATATAAAAGACACAAGGAGACAAGTCTCTTCTGCTGACCAAACCTGCATTTATTTGATCACAAATACACTAAAAACAGTAATTTTGTGAAATATTATTGCAATTTAACAAGCATATAGGTTAAAATATAATCTATTTCTGTGATGCAAAGCATCATTACTCCAGTCTTCAGTGTCACATGATCCTTCAGAAATCATTCTAATATGCTGATTTGCTGCTCAAGAAACATTTCTGATTATTATCAATGTTGAAAACAGTTCTGCTGCTTCATATTTTTGTGGAAACTGTGATTTTTTGTTCAGGATTCATTGATAGAAGAACAGACTCAAGATTCTATCACAACATAACTGGATTAAACTGAAATTAAAAATGAAATATACAGACCACTGCGTGCAGGCTGAGAGGTCTAGAGCGGTTTGATCCTTTATGCAGCGGACCGCAGTGTTGACCAGTGTCAAGCTGTCCTTTATTGGGTTCGCGCCATCTGCTTTGGGTGACCAGAGGCCTCCCGGGAGCCGCAGTTCACCTCCACTGTCCACCAACATGAACTACACCACAGAGAAAGAACAAATTAACTCACTTAACTTCATCACTTAAACTAACATATTAATGAGCGATACAGAATATTCAGCAGAGCAGCGTTTCTCAAGCTTTTTGACTCAAACTACCACTGTTGTCCAACACAATTTAAGGTAAGACATTTCCTCCAGTATTTCAGGGGGCCTATTATGCCCTTTTTCAAAGTCTTGATGTTGTTTTTGGGCTCTATAGAATTGGTTTTCATGCTTGAATGTTCAAAAAACAGTATTTTCCTCATATTCTCCATTGTTGCAGCTCCTCTCTTCCCAGTCTGTCAGTAACGCTCGGTTTAGTTCCTGTCTCTATGAAGCCCCTCCTTCTGAAAAGCAAAATGTGCTCTGATTGGTCGGCTAGAGCAATGTGTTGTGATTGGTTGGGTGCTTTGAGTGTGTTTGGGGAAATGTCCCTCCCCTTACCATAAACGGCAGTTTCAACACACTACTAACTAACTCAACAAGGCCCCGCCCCTTTATTTTGCATATGCCTTGGGTGGGAATTATTTAAATGAGGAATATTGAAATTCAAATAGACATAATAAGTGAATCAATAATATTAATTTGAATAATTAAGCAAACTTGGAAGAGGCGTCGTGGTTGAGAACCAATGATGTAGATGGAACTTTTGTTTTGGGATTTGATTGGAAAATGAAAATAGGCTAAGATATTATTGCTTAATATTATTTTTCCCACCTATACAGCCCTCAATTACATCAGCCAGAAAGGAAATTCAACCAGAAGTAAAGATTAGAGATTATGAAGATTATTATTTCTTGAGTGGGAAAAGGAGATATCCAAAATCCCCTCTTTTTGAACCTAATTTTATCCAATCAGTTCTGGAAACATATGCAAATTAGTGCATATTAAATCAGATAATGCCTCATTTGCATATTTAAACATAACATTTCAGAAAACTTGTAATACAAAACAATTGTCTTAATGTACTGTGATTAATCAACTGGGTGAGTATGGTGATATCTATTAGTTGATTATGATTTCACTTTTTTAACTTTAGTTAGTGTGTAATGTTGCAGTTTGATTATAAACAACATCTGCAAAGTTACGACGCTCAATGTTCAATGCAAAGGGAGATATTTTCTTTTACAGAAAATGCTTTTTAAGAACTACAACAAACGTCTGCAACAACCAAAGCACGAGCTGTTAAAGCTCCGCCCTCTTCTGGAAAGGGGGCGGGAGCAGCAGCTCATTTGCATTTAAAGGGACACACACAAAAACGGTGTGTTTTTGCTCACACCCAAATAGGGGCAAATTTGACAAGCTATAATAAATGATCTGTGGGGGATTTTGAGCTGAAACTTCAGACACATTCTGGAGACACCAGAGACTTATATTACATCTTGTGAAAAGGGGCATTATAGGTCCCCTTTAACATTTCTACCCTATTGACCTGTGGTGTCTTGCTTATTTGAATTCTTGCTTTATTGAATTCTAGTTTATTTTGATTTCATTCTGGTCTTTTTTTAGAAAACACAGCAGTTCAGTAGCTTCATGGGACGTCCTGTGAGCTCAGATGTTCTTACCTTGAGAAGTGTAGTGGGATGCACAGCCTCCTTCTGCGTCTGAACGTCCTTCGAGAGGTTACAACACTGTGAATACAAGTCCTCAAGGCATGGCATAGAAAACAACAGAACCTGCAGAGAGAACAAGGCAATTCTTGAGCAATGCATTCAGGAGTCTTGTATGGCCACATGATCAAAAGAGAGACACTCGTACCTTAACAGCAAAAGTGGCATCTGTGGACTCGCAAGCATCTGGTTTGGTTTCCGGCTGGTTTGATCCTATGTGAAAGTGACACGGCCCTCTCAGAGGAAGAGGCTGGTCGGGCGGGAAGCTCTCGGTCCAGGACAGCTGGAGGTGGAAGAGGTTGGAGGTCAGGTGCAGGTGCGGGTACCGCCGCTGAAGCTCCAGATAATCACAGGCCTGGCTGAAAAAGTCAAGAGGAAGTGACAATGAGTTTACGGTTCATCAGAAGGTCCCAGAGTTGTTTTCGACTGACTTACGTGTCCCTGGAGAAACAGGAGAATAACGGCGCGCTGTGTGTTGTTACAGAGCTGCTTTTTTTGGGCACTTCCTCCTCAGAGGCCGTCCTCCATCTTTTCCGTTTTTGGTGCATGGCGTCTGATCCCCACGGTCCTCCGCCACCGTCCTCCCTGAGTCACGCCACAAGGAGCAACAAGGACACACGTCAGCGTGTTAAAAACAGGACTCTTCAAGGGCGTTCACACAGAAACAACAGAATGAGACGCTTAAATCAGTTCATGTGACCAGAAATTGAGTATGTGAATAGCATACTAACTATGATATTTGAAAGAAAGTACAGTATGCATAAACACTTTGTGTTTTCATTCAGCAAGGATGCATTAAATTGATCAAAAGTGACAGTAAAGGCATTTATAATGATTTTCCATTTCAAATAAATGCTGTTTGTTTGAGCTTTCTATTCATCAAAGAATTCTGAAAAAGAAAAGGATCACGGTTTCATCATGAACTAATGCATCCCACAATGCAATGCTCTCAACTTGACCTCACATTTCTAGTCTGATGAATGATCCTGATGTCATCAACCTCAATTTTGACTAGGGTTGCAAAGGGGCGGAATGTTTCCGGTAAATTTCTGGAAACTTTACACGGGAACTTAATCTGGGGAATTTTGTAAATATTCCAATTTGGAATTTATGGGAATTATTTTGGGAAATTTATATAAATTTATAATATTTATATAAAATGTATCATATAAAAACAAATAAAACATTCAATTACCGTAATTCTAATTTAATAAATATGTAAAATAAATATATTTTTATTGCAGCAATTATGTGTTATTTATTAAAATTGCATTAAATATGGTTGTTTTAACCAAAATTATGCTGCAAGATGTTTATTCAACTACAAAATGGATTTATTCCCATTAATTCCCGTTAAATCCTATATATTCCCATTAATTCCTATATATTCCCGTTAATTCCCATGGAAAGTTTCCAGTTTTGAAAATTCCCGGAACTTTGCAACCCTAATTTTGACTGATCATAATTTGAACAGACTGCCAAAAGTTCTATGCAAAATGATATAATAATTCGATCCGACTCATTTTAAATATGCACTGTAGTGAGGTCATGTGATCTCAACAATGCAGCATAATACAGTTTTAAAGCATTTATTGTTGCATACTAGAAAGTATTTAGTAAAATAACATGCAGTATACACTGACTACACAGTATTCCAGGTCATGTGACTCACCAGCGTCCACCTCTACGTCCTCCCATGATCTCAGCGTGTCTTTTCCGCCCTCCACCCCAACCGTCAAACGGACCGTTCCAGGGCATCTGCTGGTGATGGGACATCTGGATCATTCCACCTGTGGCATACAGATTTATATGACTGCAAATTTTTAAAGATCAAAGCGCAGATAAATGGAATTAAGGAATCGCAAAAGAAAGAAAAATTCTGAACTGCATGAAGCGAGTCGTCGGTAATTCCAGTATCATGTCCTGCACAAACCTACACAGTTTTGTAATACATTTGCATAATGCCAACCTATGGTCGTCATTGGCTGCTTGTGAATGTCTACTTTGCACTGTAGATGTAGCTGGAAGAGTTTGTGTTGTCAACATGTAAAGAGGACGCAGTTTTCTGCGGTGTGAAAGAAAATCCACTTAGCTGCATTTCCAGAAGATGAGACTCGTGCTGGAATTGATACACTAAAAACTACGCCATCGTTACTATACATGTTACTGAGCATTAAGTGCTGAGAAAGATCCAGAGCTGAAATTCTGATATGCTAATGGGCGTTTCATTTCCGACGTGCATTATAAGTGGTAGACCAATCACAACAGACTGGGCCATCTGACCAATCAGAGCAGAGTAAGGATGGGTTAAGAGAGACCTAATACTTTATCAAACTATTTCAGACACTGAGGTGATGCTGCAATGTATATTATGAGAAAATTCATGTGTTTTTTGACCTTGGATGCATGTAAACCTATTGTAGGAGACTCCAAAACAAAATTAGGAACCTTTAAAATAGCATAATAGAGGCACTTAATTTTTAAATAGTTTTAGTTAATGATAACAACACTGCGTCACGTACCAGGGTTTGGCTGCATACTGGGAATCAGTGGTGGAATTTTGGGAGATTTCAGCAGGGGTTGAGGTTTGGTCCCTAAAATGCCAGGCTTCATATTGGTCGACATAGACGGCAGCAGTGGAGGAGGAGATTTGAACGGCTTACAGAAAGAAACCAGAGAAAGAGAGATCAGGTATAAAAATAGCATGTTAATCATACACTCATTCGTTACACTAGAGAAATATGCAGTAAATTGACATGATTCTAGAAACTAAATATTTATTTTTTTTGTAATTTTAGACTAAAAATTCTCATTTTATTTCAGCAACACTCTATGAATATAAATGTTAATAAACATAAAATAAATATAGCAAATTTAACATTTTGAAAAATTTGAAATGTTTAGTGGAAATTCAAATTTCTAAGATCTAAAACAGCTGTTTCTGAGAAAAATTATGAATCTTAAGAACATGCACAGGTGTTACTTAAGACTATAAGAAATTATTACTTTTATTACAGCATATGTACTGCATTACAAGTTTTGCTAATGCAAATACACTAAAATGCATAAAAAAGGTAAAATATTTGGTCACACTTTATATTAGGCGTCTTTAACTACTACATATTTGTGTCAAAATAAATAGTTAGGAACAATGTACTTATTGTGTTGATGTTGTATTATTATACATGTTGAAAAATATCCATATTTAAAACTTTATAAACTATAATCAACAGCTTCTGGCTACAGCCATACGCGCACTCACAAGAGAGTCAAGTTCTGGCGGACGGGTGACCTCTGACCCGATGTATGACGTAAGATAAGCTTAGGTGAGGACTGACAGAGCGGATAGGGCAATACAAACACGAATTAGAAGTCTCAAATGAGAATTTTTAAAGAAAAATGTCAGTTTTCAATATAACAGAAGAGAAGCTACATCATACATCAGGTCAGAGGTGACCTGTCCACCAGAACGTGACTCTTCCGTTGCTGGAAGCCTGTAATTATAGTTAATAAATTTTTTTAATATGGATATTTTTCTTACAAAAATGCATCGCTTCGATGCATTTTTTAACCCCCCGGAGCCGTATGGATTATTTTTATGATGGTTGGATTAGCTTTTTGAACCTTCAAAATCTCATTCACTTCCATTATAAAGCTTGGAAGAGCCAGGATATTATTCCATATATCTCCGATTGTGTTTGTCTGAAAGAAGATAGTCATATACACCTGGGATGGCTTGAGAGTGAGTAAATCATGGGATAAATTTAAAGGATTAGTCCACTTTCAAATAAACTTTTCCTGATAATTTACTCACCCCCATGTCATCCAAGATGTTCCTGTCTTTCTTTCTTCAGTCGAAAAGAAATTAAGGTTTTTGAGGAAAATATTCCAGAATTATTCTCCTTATAGTGGACTTCACTGGGGTTCAATGAGTTGAAGGTCAAAATTACAGTTTCATTGCAGCTTCAAAGAGCTTTAAACGATACCAGACGAGGAATAAGGGTCCTATCTAGTAAAAAGATCAGTCATTTTCGAAATAAATGTAAATGTATATGCTTTATATAAACAAATGATCGCCTTCCAAGTGCTTCTTGAAGAATATGAAAGTGTGGTTTTGGCGGAAGCACTTGGAAGGCGATTATTTGTTTATATAAAGCATATATATTTACATTTATTTCGAAAATGACTGTTCGTTTCGCTAGATAAGACTCTTATTCTTCATCTGGGATCGTTTAAAGCTCTTTGAAGCTGTAATTTTGACCTTCAGCCGTCTGGAGTCCATTGAAGTCCACTATAAGGAGAATAAATCTGGAATGTTTTCATCAAAAACCTTAATTTCTTTTCGACTGAAGAAAGAAAGACATGAACATCTTGGATGACATGGGGGTGAGTAAATTATCAGGAAAAGTTTATTAGAAAGTGAACTATTCCTTTCATTTTTGGGTGAACTATCCCTTTAATGTAAAGACAGTCCAAATATTTAGTGCATTCCTATTGTATAGCAACGTCTTAAGGACATGTTATTAAAATATGAGCCCAAAATGTTGCTCCATACCTGTCCGTTCAGGGTCTGGACTTTCTGTGCCGTCCAGCTGACGGGTTTCAGGGGGTCCTGGACCGCTTTCACCAACACTTTCTCACCCACCAGGGGAACGCGTCCCACCACAACACTGCGGCACAATCCACAAACCCTCCACTGAACCTCAAACCTCATCACATCAACCTGACACTGATTAATGCAGAATAACACAAACATACAAACCTCACTGGAAAATGAACCTCCTGATCCACAATCCCATGATGCTCCTGCATCTGTGTGACCACCCCGGTAAACACACGTTGCCTCATCTGAACACAGAATCATGCATTGTTTACACAACAATAAATGAGAATATGTGTATCTTGTTGTTATGCACAATAATATTGAACAAATTCCCATCATATGTACCTGTGTCTCCATATCAGATTTTCTTTTCTCCTTTGCATGCAAAAGAAAGTATACTGAGTGCTTCGGGACACAATATAAATGAAATGTTGCAAATAAATGTGCAGTGATTTTATCTGCTTGTTGTGTAGGTCAGCAGCAGCATGTGTGATATTTACTTCCTACTGCATTAGCATTACAGTCATGACAGTTAAATGCGGTTTTCCCGCATCTTCAGATCTTTATTTACGACAAAACTGTTAGAAGATGTGTTAAATAATGTAACGACACATTTAAGAGGTAAAACTTACTTGTATTTTGTGTTCGTGGTCTGTTTTTTCTCTACGTTGATGCTTTTGTTTGTCTTGTGTCAGTTCATCAAACGGGCGGTTCAGACATCGGCGCCATCAAGCGGTGAGTCAGCGCAACTACAGGTGAAACGCCTTAAACTGCGTTTGATTGTAAATACAACATCAGAGACTGTACAAAAACCTTAAATGTGACGTAAACATTCATAGATAGTTTTCTAAACTCTGTTATTCTTCACAGACGGTCGTATTTGTATCAAAGGGACGTCGTGTGGTTTGACCTGCAGTTCTCTTCCACTACTATAGGTGGCGCTGAGGCGCAGCGGGTTCAATGTCTCGCTCGTCTCGTCTGTGCGCAAACACACGTGTGAAGATGGAGGTGGATACACTGCAATTTCATGAGATGGGCTTAGATGATCGGCTATTAAAGGTGAAATAATAGTTGTGCTAATAATATAAAGTCTGTCTTTCTCGAAATACCGGACACTAGGATTTGTTTTGTGCCGTTTGAATGTATTTAGTGACTGGTTCGACATTATATTTACATGCTAACATTAGCACTGTCATTTCTGAAATATATTTCTTATGGATTACTTCAACATTATATGATTTTTATTCTGTCTGTTTTATTAGGATGTATACAAACATTTAATTCTGGTTCAACAAATTCACCATAAATGGCTTTCTGGTTACTTACCATAGTTCCTGTCGAAATACTATAGTTAGTACAGTAAAACTGTGGTAATATGTACACACGCACACACATATAAACATTATATAAGTGCATGTAAATCACATGTATTAGTGATTAATCACATCTAATATAAAAGTTTGTGTTTACATAATATATGTGTATAAGTATATTATTTATATATATGTTTGTGTGAATATACCGGAATATACACACACACTCACATATATTAATGCTGTCACATGATTAATCGCGATTAATCATATCCAAAATAATATAGTTGCATAATAATACATTTTGTGTTTACATAATGTGTGTGTGTGTGTGTGTATATATATATATATATATATATATATATATATATATATATATCATGTATATATATATATATATATATATATATCATGTATATATTTAACAAAAATGTGTTATATTTATATATAAAATATTAATATTTATTAGAGATGCATTGATATTAAATTTCTCCACCAATAGCTGATAATTCAGAGTGATATCCGCCTATAATGATACCGATAGTTTGGAGGTTCTGCCTTTTTAAATTAATAATAAATTCATTATAATTAATAATTGATCATTATATTTTTAATTACTATATTTTGAAAGAAATGCAAATAAAAACTTTATTCTCTCCATTTCATCAACTAGTTTCAGAGTAACTGGTATCAGTTATAAACATAAACACATTATTCAAATTAATATTAACCAACATTAAATACCAAACATTAAATTTAACCAAACATTAAATTCTGAAGATTAAATTAATATTTCTGAATTTTCTGAATGTTATTAATTCATATATTTACTATTAATATTGAACATCAAAATGGTTTCTTAGCATTTTCTTTACACAAAATTCAGTGCACTTTCCTGCCCTTTTGAATGACAGGATATATCAGTATACACACACACAAGTATATATATATATATATATATATATATATATATATATATATATATATACACACACATACTCATGAGTGTGTGTATTATATATGTAGTTGTATTAGTGCTGTCAAATCGATTAATCGTGATGTGATGTTTGCATAATATATATGTGTGTGTGTGTGTGTGTATATATATATATATATATATATATATATATATAAATATACACACACACATACATATTCATATATAATTTTGGATTTTCAGATTTGCTCACATTATTTTGGATCCTGTTTACACTTGTATTCGTCAGTGTTGTCCACTTGGGATTGGATCACCTTCAAGAGTTGTGAAGGATGTATTCTTGTTTTTCAGGCTCTGGCCGATTTAGGCTGGTCTCATCCCACCCTCATCCAGGAGAAAGCCATCCCGCTGGCGCTGGAGGGGAAAGATCTGCTGGCCCGAGCCCGAACCGGATCAGGAAAAACCGCAGCCTATGCAGTTCCACTGATCCAAAGAATCCTCACATCCAAACAGGTGATGTGTGGCTTTTATTCATTTACACTAAGCCTCAATGACAGAAACAAGTAACATTTGTTGTCACTGATGTTGTTGGTTTGCTGTGAGCAGACTGTACGTGAGCAGCAGATTAGAGCTCTAGTCCTGGTCCCGACTAAAGAACTGGGCCAGCAGGTCCAAACCATGATCCGACAGCTCACTGCGTACTGCGGCAGAGACGTGCGAGTGGCCGACATCTCTGGGAAGGCGGATCTATCGGCACAGAAGTCAGTACTACAGCAAATCACTGTTTATCAAGTGCTGCTCATCTTGGACTGAGCAAATGTGATAAATTGTCTACATAAGGAACTAAATTAGATATAAGATTTGATGATATATTTCCTAAAATGTATGTATGTTTGAAATGCATTAGAAATTACTTTTTAGTTTTATAAATCAAAGGAACTATTATTTCAACAAAACAACCTCTATAGAGATTCAAAATGTTGAATGCAGGAAGTAAAACTCAAGTTCAGTGATATTTTAGTAGTGTTTTATATACTATTATTGTATTTATTAATATTTTTAGTTAATATTAATTTAGTTAATATTTACAGTTTATTTTAGTTTATTTATTTTTTGTACTTTTGTCATTTTTAATATTATTATTTAGGTAAAAAAAATTTATTTCAATTTATGTCATCTAATATTTATATTTTATTTTATTTCAGCTTTTTCAGTTTTAGTTGTAGTTAAAGGGGTCTATTATGCTCAAGTCTTAATTTTGTTTTTGGGCTCTACCTAGAACAGGTTTTCATGCTTGAATGTTGATTATTTTCCTCATATTCTCCATTGTTGCAGCTCCTCTCTTCCCAGTCTGTCAGTAACGCTCTATTTAGTTCCTGTCTCTATGAAGCCCCTCCTTCTGAAAAGCACAATGTGCTCTGATTGGTCGGCTGGAGCAGTGTGTTGTGATTGGATAAGTGCTTTGAGTGTGTTTGGGAAATGTCCCGCCCCTTATCATAACTGCCAGTTTCAACACACTACTAACTAACTCAACTAGGCCCCGCCCCTTTATTCTGCATATAAATTATTTAAATGAGGAATATTGTGAAGAAAACTCAAGACTACAATGGAGGCGTTTCAGGGAGTTCAGAAACACTGACACTGATATAAAGAAGAACTGCATTTGGAGGGACTTTGCAGAGCTTTTTCATGCTCAAACAGCAACATTACACACTAAAGAAAGATGAACTTGTAAAAAAGCAGAATAGGACCCCTTTAACAATAATAACCAAGTCTCATTCAAGCTCATTTAAGATCTCAAGTGTCATTCTAAGTGAAATTAAATGTTATTAATTCCAAGAAACATTACAATTCTTTGTCCTCCACAGGCCCATTTTAATGGAGAAGCCGGATATTGTGGTCAGCACGCCGTCCCGTGTTCAGGCTCACATTAACGCCCAGAACCTGCAGCTGCACTCTTCATTAGAGATGCTGGTCATCGACGAGGCTGATCTTCTCTTCTCGTTCGGGTTTGAGGCAGACCTTAAAAGCCTGCTGTGGTACGTGTCTTGTTAGCTTTATTAATTTGTAAAACAGCGGAAAAAAATCAGACCGGGTCAAAATCGCATCGTTGAGAGAAAAAGAAGTCACATTTTATTATTACTTTCAAAAAATAATGTCAAGTATTGGTAAATAAAAACAAATCGTTTACAAATTTTATCAACTTATTAAACGTGTATTTTAGTTCCCCTAAATCCACAACAAATGGGATTCAGAACAGAACAGGAATGAAAAATAAAACTAACATAAATTGTAGCGGCATTCATTATAAACATTTATTTTAAATGCCAAGCCTGATTATTTCACTCCAGAATTCAAATTTCCTGATCATTTACTCACCCTCATGTCATGCAAGATGTTTGTCTTTCTTTCTTCAGTCGAAAAGAAATGAAGGTAAAATTTTTCTCCATATAGTGGACTTCACTGGGGTTCAACGGGTTGAAGGTCCAAATGTCAGTTTCAGTGCAGCTTCAAAGAGCTCTACACGATCCCAGATGAGGAATAAGAGTCTTATCTAGAGAAACCATCGGTCATTTTTTAAAATATAAACAAAAATTTATATACTTTTTAACCACAAATGCTCATCTTGCACTGCTCTGCGATGCACCATGCATTACGTAATCACGTTGGACAGGTCACATGTGACGTAGGCGGAAGAACCAATCCAGTGTTTACAAAGCAAAAGACCAAGTCAAACGGCCTTTACAAAAAAAACAACGATGTCGGACGATTTTGAAGTTGGAGAAGAAAATGTTTTTCAGTGCAAGACAAGCATTTGTGGTTAAAAAGTACATTTTTATTTTTATTTTTTTGGAAATGACTGATCGTTTCGCTAGAAAAGAGTCTTATTCCTCCACGTCACTTTTTTTAAAGGTAGTTTTTGTCTCTGTTCACCTCTGCAGTCACTTACCCAAGATCTACCAGGCGTTCCTCATGTCGGCCACGCTGAATGACGACGTTCAGGCCCTGAAAGAGCTCGTCCTCCACAATCCGGTGAGTGCAGAAGCAGAGAAGCAGTAGCAGCGTGTGTGCATTGGCTGGATCTGATAGTCTTCCTCCACCTGTTGTAGGTGACGCTGAAGCTCGAGGGTTCTCAGCTGCCCGACAGCTCTCAGCTCCAGCAGTACAGCATCAAATGTGAGGAGGAGGATAAGTTCCTGCTCATTTACACCCTCCTGAAGCTCGGCCTGGTTCGAGGGAAGACGCTCATATTCGTTGGGGAAGTGACCCGCTGTTACCGGCTCAAGCTGTTTTTGGAGCAGTTCAGCATCCCTGCTTGTGTCCTGAACTCTGAATTGCCGGTTCAGTCCAGGTGGGTTTATTTCTTTTTAAAGCTGCAGTGTGCCATTTCTGCACCATTAGATAGTCCCGCCATTGGCCGAGTCAGCGTTGCTGTGTCGATTCACTTCCAGGGATATTATCATGAACTAAAACTATTAAAAATGATTGAAATAAAGCTGAAATAAATGTAAATAGATGGAAAAACCTTTTTTATACATATATATTTTATTCAGTGAAAATGACAAAATAACAGAAATCAAAGATTGCATTTAAAAGTGCAATATGTAAGAATTTTGCAGTAAAATATCCCAAAACCACTAGGCCAGTGTTATATATTTTGTTCACTTGAGTACTTAAAATATCCCAAATGTTTTCAGCTATTAGTAAATCGTGAGAAAATTGCAATTTTAACCAAGGCTCCGGGACGTGTGAGGAGTCACCTGTCAATTGCGTCATACCCGCGTTACCCAAAAGATGCTTTAATATATTACACATTTTAATAGACAATGGAACAGCTGTTTTGATCTATTTATAGACAGAAAACTAATTATTGTTATATAGCTCAACACGTTTAGTCTCATTGTTTAAATCTAATTTTCTTGATTTTTTGCGAGTCTCATGCTTTACCATGCCTCAGAGAAAAACACTATTTCGTCAAGTAGCTAACATAGCATAATCAGATGCAGCTTTATTTTTAGTAACAGTAATACAGAATTTTCTCCATCATACAATACGTTTTAAAATTAATTGCATGTCATTTATCAACACAATCATCCAGCATTTAATATGATATTGTAAAATGGATCTATCTTACTGCAGTGTGTAACAGTGTCTCACAGCAGCCGCCGAGCGAACGCTCAAAGTAACGTTATAACATCATTTTCAACACTCTCAAATGTATCTAATATGATAAACAGAGCTGTGTTTCCTCATACTCATGACCGGAAAAGCGGTAGCGGCGCCAGCAACTGTGTCATAATAAAAGTCCCTCTGCTCGTGAGGCGTGTGTTGATCAATCGCTCCAGCTCCTCGTTCAGCTCCACAACACTTGCTCCTGCTCTGCTTCACATTACAGTAACGTTAATAATCACATCCATGAACATGATTTCTTCCCAAGTCCTATCCCTATTCTTTTCCACCGTCCATTGAGGTAAAGATCACATGTCCCAAGATTCCTCACTAGGCCTCTTGCGGACAGAAATCCTACATGCTGCACCTTTAAATGACCCAAATTCTGGTAAATTGTATCAAAAACATTCTACTAAACAAAAAGTAGAAATGTTGCATTGGCAGCTAACTGAAATAAGTGGAAGTTGAGGCACTAAAATACTAACTGAAAATAATAGAAAAACTGAAATAATAATAAATATAGCTGCAAGCAGCAATTATCGGGGCCAAGCACAAAGTCTGCATGAAAAGTCACATGGCTGTGAGCATCAGACCAACTGCAACAATGACCAAATTAAAGACCTATTAAGATCATTTTAAGCAAATTAGCTGAAACATCATAAATACAGTCAATAATAACGAATGAATGGTTTATCAGTTTCGACCAATAGGTGTCGCTGTTACCAAATTTATGTGCAGGTGACAAGTTTGGTGTCAATATGCCAAAGCATTGCAAGAGTCTTGGTATCATGCCTCAACATCACTGCTGCGGCATACGAAAACGGTTTTGTCTGTCGACACGAAATCCATAAGTTTTGTCGGCACAGTCTGAAGATGATCTGACTCGAATTTGGTGAAAATCAGACAAACAGTCTAGGAGGAGTTCAAAAAAGTATGTTTTTAAAGAAAATAAAAATGGCGGAAAGGAAGTTTGGCCAAATATGGCAAAATTGGTATCTATGTTCTTGGCATGACAAGTTTTTCATTACAATAGGTTAATTTATTCTAAAGTTATTAAAATTTTTGGGAATTTAATTATAACTTTTGACCACATGATTGTGCTGCCCCAAAACATTTTGAGTACTGGCATGGTGCCAAAGATACATACAGAGTTTCGTAGCAATACATCAATGCAAAAATAAGCAAAAAATAATATATATAAGCAAAAATTATCTGTTTTTCATATCTTCTGACCACTAGGTGGCACTGCGTTGAGAATGGTTTGATGAATCGGCTGAATCTATAATTTTTTGTCAGCATGGTTTGAAGATGTTCTGGTTCAATTTTCATGAACATCATGAACTATCAACAAGTAATATCTATAATTATTATTATTCTGTGAATATTGTCAATACGTGTTTTCATGTTGCATTCGATGTACTTACTTTTATTTTGTTTTTTTCAGGTGTCACATTATCTCTCAGTTTAATCAGGGCTTCTACAATTACATTATCGCCACAGACGAACAAGGACTAGAGAATCCCGCTGGAAGTTCCAAGAAAACACAGGAGGGAGGAAAGAAGAAAAAGAACTTTGGGAAAAGTGGAAAGTATGTGTTCCTACTAGCAAATGAAATGCATGAAACATTTAAAATATGAAATAAGATTGTAAATGGTTTCAGATTTAAACATTAATACTGACTTTTGTTTTGTCCTCCCAGAGGCAAAGACAGGGAATATGGTGTTTCCAGAGGGATCGATTTTCACAACGTGTCTAATGTGATCAACTTTGATTTTCCCACTTCAGTCGACTCCTACATTCACCGTGTCGGCAGGTACACTGATGGTTATGATCTGATAACTTTATTATTTTAATAGTTATAAATTTAGTTTTAGTTAACATACTGATTTACTTATTTTATATTTTCAGTTTTAGTAATTTTATGCGCTTTTGTCATTTTTTATAGTCTATTTTTTTTTTTATATTTTTAACATGAATTTATATTTATTTCAGTTTTAGATTTTTTTTTTTTTCAGTTGCTATTTCTAATTTTTAAGATTTTAAGTTTTTCATCTAATATTTATATTTTATTTTATTTCAGCTTTATTTAAATTAATGAAAATTATTTTAATAGTTATGGATTTAGTTTTAGTTGATTTACTTATTTTTATATTTTCTCTTTTTTAGTAATTTTATGTGCTTTTTAAAATTTTTATAGTCTATTTTTTTAATTCTATTTAGCATTCATTTATATTTATTTCAGTTTCAGAAACTTTAGTACTTCAACATAAACTTATTTTATTTCATTTAGTTATTTCTAATTTCCGTTTAAGATTTTGTTTTTATTGTAATATCTATATTTTATTTCAGCTTTATTTAAATTAACAAAAATGATTTTAATACATTCAGATTTATTCTACAATAATATGAATTAATCCTCTTTTCCCCTGCTTCCCTTTAGAACGGCTCGTGCGAATAATCCCGGCACTGCGCTGTCCTTCATATCTCATACAGAACTCCCAACGTTCACGGAGGTTGAAGACGCTCTTACTGGAGGTAAAAGTCACAGGCTTCAGAAGATATTTATTTTACAGTAGTCATGGAAAACTAAATTATGCCTGTTTGCACTCTTTAAAACCTAATATTATTAACTAACATTAAAATTATATTATTAAAAATAAAAAGCTGGCATTGTTTAGAATATTATCCCTTTAAATATCTTTAAATGTTTATTGTAATCTTTTATGCAAATGTTGCAGATAAGAAGGAAGAAAAGAACACTTGGATGTTTTAAGACAGTTTTTCACAAGCAAATGTATTCCTCTGTTTACAGACACAGAATGTGTATTGAAGCCGTACGAGTTTAAAATGGAGGAAATCGAGGGATTCAGATACCGATGTCGGGTATGTTTGTGTCCTCGTATCGTACAGAAGCTGTATTTCTGGTTTGGTTTGCCTGAAGTCACTTGTATGGTATGATTTACCCAGGATGCCATGAGATCGGTCACAAAGCAGGCAGTGAAAGAGGCCAGACTGAAGGAGATCAAACAAGAGCTGCTCAATTCAGAGAAACTCAAGGTTTGTGCTCTGTAAACACGCCTCATTTCAACCAGTTCATCTCTAATGTTGACTGTCTGTAGTAACTAATTTCCTTTATCTGACAGACGTACTTTGAAGACAATCCCAGAGACCTGCAGCTGCTACGACACGACAAAGACCTTCATCCCGCCGTCATCAAACCTCACATGAAGAACGTGCCCGATTACCTGAGTAAGGAGCAATTGCCTTTTAATTGGTCTGTATATTGGACGCACAGACAAATGGACCTCAAAAACACATTTTTCTTCTCCGTTTCAGTCCCAGAAACGTTGAAAAGTCTCGTCAATCCTCTAAAACAAAGGAGGAAAAAGAGGTTTAAAGCAAGTGGAGTGATGCTGAGCAGCTTCAAGGTGAGAAAACAAACTTTATCATCGTGTCCACTCATGATGGTGAGGAGTGTGAGCCAATCAGCAGTAGGGGCGTGTCCATGATGGGGGAGGAGAGTGAGCCAATCAGCAGTAGGGGCGTGTATATTCATGATGGGGGAGGAGAGTGAGCCAATCAGCAGTAGGGGGCGTGTCCATTCATGATGGGGGAGAGGGGAGGGCAGTCAGCAGTAGGGGGCGTGTCCATTTATGATGGGGGAGGAGAGAGAGCCAATCAGCACTAGGGGGAGTGTCCATTTATGAAGGGGGAGGAGAGAGAGTGAGTGAATCAGCAGTAGGGGGCGTGTCCATTCATGATGGGGAGGAGAGTGAGTGAATCAGCAGTAGGGGGCGTGTCCATTCATGATGGGGAGGAAAGAGTGTGAGCCAATCAGCAGTAGGGGGCGTGTCCATTCATGATGTGGAGGAAAGAGTGTGAGCCAATTAACAGTAGGGGCGTGTCCATTCATGATGGGGAGGAAAGAGTGTGAGCCAATTAACAGTAGGGGGAGTGTCCATTTATGAAGGGGGAGGAGAGAGAGTGAGCCAATCAGCAGTAGGGGGTGTGTCCATTTATGAAGGGGGAGGAGAGAGAGTGAGCCAATCAGCAGTAGGAGGTGTGTCCATTCATCATGGGGAGGAGAGAGTGTGAGCCAATCAGCAGTAGTGGGCGTGTCCACTCATGAAGGGGGAGGAGAGAGAGTGAGCAAGAGGGAGATTTGAAGAAAGACTGTAGAAAGAGCGATGGCTGAGAGACATTAAAAAGACAAAAGTTCAGGAATATCACTGGGAAAAGAAGGGTTATGATCAGGCAAGAGCTTTAGGACCCGCGTTAATATATTAGAAAAGCGTTGTTTCTGCTCCATACGTCAGTAACTTTGGTCAACTCTTACTTCTTCCTTGTTGTTTGTTCGTCATCTTCGCTTTATTTTTAACGAAGCACTATCTTGCTTCTCTTCAGCTATGATATTTGTGCATTTGGGGGCGGAGCAATGAAGGGAAGGCTGTGTTTGTCTGCTCTGATTTCAAAAATCATTTACTGCACCTTTAAACATTATGCAGTAAGTGCGGTACTAATTTAGCTTCCACATTTATCTAGATTTTCATTAGAGTGAGTGGCCATGTTTAAGTGACTAACTTTAGTTTACTACTTACATTTTGAATATAAGCCATCTTTGGAGGTGATGAATGAAAGGCGAACATACTGTATTTAACACATGGGCCGAGTTAATGATGTGCCCGTCACAGACCGCATGACTTTGCCACTTCCTGTGTAGTTTTTATTTTCTGCGACCAACGGACTAATTAAAATTTAGTCGACTAAGCCTCTCAATGACTAATGTTTGGTCAACTATTAGGGGGCAGCCCTAGATATAATAATGGGATGTTGAATACTTGATAGGACTTGAATTGTGCATAAAAACAGATCTTTTCTATTTGTTGCATTAGCACAAGAATTTCAAAGGCAAAAATCCACTGAAGAGTTTTCGCTACACGAAGAAGCGCGGTGAAAAGAAGGCTGGGAAATCCTGACAGCTTCAGAGACATTGGGATCGGATTGGGATGTTGAGGAAATCTTGATGTAACTAATCATCTGGACACTTTGATAACGGGCAGTGAACTGTGACTATCACCCTGTCTCACTGCATGTTTGAAATATACATTGGAATATTGTTTCATTAACACTGAATATGAAATATGTTTATTGACTAAAATAAACCTTTTATATCCATATAAATGGACAAACAGATCCTGCAGTTGTACTTTGATGTCCACATCAACTCACAAGAACACAACAGACTAGCTTTGGTGCAGGTTACTGGTTAAAAACTGATGAAAGGCATGTTTTGTTAATGCCAAATATTTATTATTAGTCAACATGTTCAATTTTAGTACAATTAATGAGTATGTGAAGGGGAACAATTATTTTTAAACATCACTAAATGCTTGGATTCTTCTAAAATGAGCCAGCAATAATTTGGCAATGGCAATTACCAGAAGAAGGCACCTCAAAAGGTCTTACACTAGTTTATCAATTGGTTAGTTAGTTAGTCGTACACCTGAAGTGTAACTTGTCTATTGCAGAGGGCAGATTTGAGCGCACACATTTAAATGTGAGTATAACACTGTCATGTTTCCTGTGTTGAAACATCTCAACCATTCAAAAGCAAACACAGAACAAGTGTTCACTGAACATAAACATCGACACACACACACACGACAATCCATGGAGTAAGAAATTTCAGTCCACCTCTAGTGACGTATAAAAACCACAACATTAGCGTCTGAACATATTGTAGTGATGAGTTTAAGATGTGTAGATTCTGGAGTTCATCACGTCAATCATACAAAACTTTCCTCTAGTGCCAGCTGGTACAGTATATATACATCTATCTACTGAAAAACAAGTGAGTGAATCCCATGAAAAACATGGATTGGGTTATATTTCACCACAAAAAATGTCTATTTTGCATAAACAAAATAAAGCATATTTTAAGACATTTTCATCACGATTAAGCACATTTCACCCTTAAATTCTCATTACTGTAAAACATATTCCAAATTAATTTCCATTATTCACAACTGTTTTAAACTTTTTTGTGTGTATTAAAGGCACAATATGTACATTTTCGCCACTTGAGGTCGCCTATTCAAAATAAAGGCGTAGCATGATGACCCCAAGATTGAGTGCAGAATCATGGGAGATGTCACAGTCGGGAAAATAATCAGACGGGAAGAAATCATGCTCACAGATTAGATTATTAACATTACTGTAATATGAAGCTGAACGAGGCCGCTGGAGCGAACTTTTATTATGCCGCAGTCGCCGCTTCAGATTCTTCTGCTGGAGTAACACAGCACTGTTCATCATATTAGATACATTTGAGTGTGTTGAAAATGTCCTGGTTAAAATTGCTTACTTCTCTGGATTGAAAAAATCTGGGATAATGTAAGTACACAAGTCAACAAAAAATATAACACTGTTCTAGTGGTTTTTGGATATTTTAATCCAAAAATCTTACATATTGTGTCTTTAAAAATTTTTAAACTTGTAATTTAAATCCGCATAAAGGCAGTACAATAAATGTCATGGCATATATGTGCTTTACTATTTAAAAAAAAAATACATTATGTTAATGAAAAATCAAGGGAATTTGTGCTTAATTGTTACAATTAAAAAAATGATTGGTCCAAAATGTAATTTTTTTTTTAAATAAATAATAATAAAAATATTATGATTTTGGAGTAAAATAAGACCTAGGGCCAGTTGCATAAACTTAGCTACTAAGTTAAGACTATATAAATGACTATACACTATGCACTCAACCGTGTTGTATATGAATGTTATTTTGTCATCCAACATCAGAGTCTGAAACCCCTCCCCCTCTGCTATGTAATTAAAGGGATCCTTGAATATGATTTCACTTTTTTAACTTTAGTTAGTGTGTAATGTTGCAGTTTGAGCATAAACAACATCAGCAAAGTTACGACACTCAAAGTTCAATGCAAAGGAGATATTTTCTTACACAGAAATCTCTTTTTAAGGACTACAACAAACGGCTGGTAGGGACTACAACAAGCTTCTTTCTGGGTTGGTGACATCACAAACCCTAAAATTTACATAAACCCCGCCTCCGAGAACACAACAAAGGGGGTGGGGCCATGTTGGGCTGCTTTAGAGAAGAGGAAGAGTTGTTGTAGTAGAGTGTTGTTGACATGCTGTCATTTTACGCCGGACTGCTTCACAAACGAGGATCAATTCAATGCTGGATTTGCACAAAAGATTAATATGACGACACATACTAGTGGATTCTAATAGTTGTAGCTTCTTCCTGAGTCTCTCCATCAGTGTCGACTCCGGTTTGAACAATGTAAGGCTGAACACCGTTACTGACAATCCTCATTTCGTCTGCGTGAGATTCTCCAGCTTTGTTGTTGTTGAGCTGTTAACGCTCCGCCCTCTTCTGGAAAGGGGGCGGGAGCAGCAGCTCATTTGCATTTAAAGGGACACACACAAAACAGCATGTGTTTTTGCTCACACCCAAATGGGGGCAAATTTGACAAGCTATAATAAATGATCTGTGGGCGATTTGGAGCTGAAACTTCACAGACACATTCTGGAGACACCAGAGACTTACATTACATCTTGTGAAAAGAGGCATTGTAGGACCCCTTTAAAACTGTGACAGTTGAGTGCATGAAGGACAAACCATGACCAACTAGCAGTTAACCAAGCGGTAATCAGTCTTTTCCAACTAGACCAATCTACCATTTTACATAACTGGCTTTAAAAAGTTAGAAGCAGTCTTGATAAAAAAGTTTAGACTAAATTTGAAGACTAGTATTCAGTTTATGCAACCGGTCCCTGGACATGTTCTTCACGGGTTCACCCAGATAATGCTGGTTTTACCCCAAACTTTTGTGCATCTATATTTAAGCTTTACAACAAGAGAAAAAGCACATTAATTTTAAACCAGGAGCCTTGAGGCTGTTAGCAGCAAAGCATCATTAGATTGGATACAGCATTTGAGAAGTCCAGCGAGAGTCATGTGACCAAACACAATCACTAACACAGCACAGATTTACACTCACAACCGCGTTTACCGTCGCACGAGGATCAAGGGGGCTGATTTCACAGTAAACCACACTTTAAGGCTTTATTATTACTCTCAAATATCACAATACATGTTCTTTACGAACCACCAGCTGGTTTACTTATAATCAAATAAAAATACTGTAGGAATGTTTCATATGTGCACTGACAAAGCATTAAAAAAAAAAAATTAAGATACAGGGAACCAAGGCCAATATGATTCAGTTATTTATTTACATTTTCAAGAGAAAAAAGTATTAGAATAGTACACAAACAGACTTTTAATTTGGTCAGTCACTCATGGGGTGCACAATATTGAGGATTGAGAATCCAAACACATCGATATTTAACACATCGTTTACTGTTGTCACATTTAAAAAAGAATTCACGCTACATGTTCACTCTACAAGGCGCTTCAAAACTGCCAAAGCCGAATAATGGGTTTAAATATAGAGATTGCAGCATTTTCACTCACATGTTCTCGTTGATAAGGCTAAATAAACAGTCTGATATCAACACACTTGTGTCTAAGGCACAGCGGGGACGTTTGACTCGAGCCCCTCTATGCTTTTATCCGTATCCGTTTTGAGCTTGTGCCAGACCCTGAGGAACCGCTGAAGAAAACCAAGTTCTCACACAACATGAAAACCGACGGCAGAGTAAGTGTGGTGCATCATGGGAAATCAGCCCCCTCTGAGCCTGTCATTGTATACCGTTGGATGGTTTCTCTCATGTATTCGCTATGACTGCTGCATGATAAAAGCACCAGCCCACACCAGGACAGAGAGAAAGAGAGGGGAAAAAAATAGAAAATCAGAGAGGAGAGGTGGCCGAAGAGTCCAGTCCAATCAGATACTTCATCGCGATCACATGACCTCACAACATGAGTTCTGCTTGCGTGCCTAGAACATAAAAAACAGTAACATTAACATCACACACTTGGCACAAGTATGAGCAATAAGAAAACATAATGAAGCTTTAAATTTGTATAATGGTATTGACATTAATGAAACAAGCAATAAATTGCATGTCCTGCTGCTGTGTTTCATGTGCATGTAAAGTACTGACCGTTTTATAAAAGGCTTTTGATTGGTTTCCCAGATGCTCTGATTTCTGAACTAAATCATCCAGTTTTTCTCCTCTCTCCAGCAGTGACTCCATCGTGTTGTGCTGGAGAAACACATTAAATTAAATGCAAATGCCAATGTATTCAAAAAACAAGGACTGCAAAAAAAGCCTGCTCACCAAAATAATTTTGGTTTCGTCCAGTTCAGCTTGCACTTTGGTCATAGCATCAGCCTCACGTGGATTCTGCAGAACAGGAAATAAACTGTTAGATGTAATAAAAAGTGCTGCGTTTACAAATCAAGTTCCCTTAAATCCATTGAATAAAAATATTGACCACAACATGGCTTATCTTGCTGAAGCCGTTTCGTTATTATTTTCATTGTTGTCACACCTGGTATCTAGCCAGATGGCCGTCCAGTGCCGTGTACTGAATGGTCGCAGGTGATCCAGAAGGCCAGTCTATACTGTTCACCTGCTTGGAGAACTCATCCAACACCTACAGACAACCACAAACCCGGTTAAGAGAGAAAATGATGACGCATAATCAATAAAAATCTCCATTTTTAAAATATTATTTTAAATTATATTTTATATTAAAATAGACATTTAAATTGACACATTATGGTTTTTATTGTACTGTCTTTATACTAATAATAAATAGATAGTAAAGTCTGTAGACTGGATGGATATGTAGAATATATAGAATGGATAGATGTATAGATGGACGGATGGATATATAGAATGATGGATGGATGGATATATACATGGATGATATATAGAATGATGGATGGAGCGATGGATGATATATAGATGGATGGATATATAGAATGGATGAATGGATATATAAATAGACGGATGGCTGGATGATATATAGAACGATGGATGAATATATAAATGGACGGATGGATGGATGGATGATAAATAGAATGATGGATGGATGGAGCGATGGATGGATATATAGATGGATGGATGGATGGATATATAGAATGGATGGAGATATAAATAGACGGATGGATGGATGATATATAGAACAATGCATGGATGGATGAATATATAAATGGACGGATGGATGGATGCATGGATGATATATAGAATGATGGAGCGATGGATGGATATATAGAATAGATGGATGGATATATAAATAGACGGATGGATGGATGAATGTATAAATGGAAGGATGGATGGATGCATGGATGATATATAGAATGATGGATAGATGGAGCGATGGATGGATATATAGATGGATGGATGGATATATAGAATAGATCGATGGATATATAAATAGACGGATAGATGGATGATATATTGAACAATGCATGGATGGATGGATGAATATATAAATGGACGGATGGATGGATGCATGGATGATAAATAGAACGATGGATGGATGGATGGATGGATGGATGGATGTATAGATGGATGATATATAAATGGATGGATGGTTATATAGATGGATGGATGATATAAATGGACGGATGGATGGATGATATATAGAACAATGGATGGATGGATGAATATATAAATGGACGGATGGATGGATGCATGGATGATATATAGAATGATGGATGGATGGAGCGATGGATGGATATATAGATGGATGGATGGATATATAAATAGATGGATGGATGGATGCATGGATGATATATAGAATGATGGATGGATGGAGCGATGGATGGATATATAGATGGATGGATGGATATATAGAATAGATCGATGGATATATAAATAGACGGATGGATGGATGATATATTGAACAATGCATGGATGGATGGATGGATGAATATATAAATGGACGGATGGATGGATGCATGGATGATGGATGGATGGATGTATAGATGGATGGATATATATAAATGAATGGATGGTTATATAGATGGATGGATGATATAAATGGACGGATGGATGCTGGATGGATAGATAGATAGATAGATAGATAGATAGATAGATAGATAGATAGATAGATAGATAGATAGATAGATAGATAGATAGATAGATAGATAGATAGATAGATAGATAGATAGATAGATAAAGCTAAAGTATATCAGAATGTTTGCTTTCTCAAGCTAAAATAATAATAATAACTGTCAGTATTCATCTTGCTAATATTATTAGTATTGGTTATGAGAAGCTGAAAGTCAACAAGATGCACCTTATCCAGTAAAGTGAAGCAGACTCTGGAGGGATATTCACTGTCTGCGATCACAACGCCACCGAGATTGTCATTCCGCACGTAAACGTGACACAAGTACTCTAACAGAGAAAAACATGCTTTTATGAGCAGTTCATCCTTACAAATATATTAAAATACATGACATACAAGTTTCAACAGAAATTACATGTTTTTTTACTTTCTGTACTTTAGTCCTACTTAAGTGCAGTTAACTGCATTTAATGCAAATTTAAAACATTTAATTGCAATTAATTGTCAGAAAACATTACATTCAGGTTGCACTTAAGTATATTATTCCCATAATTTGTACTCTTTTTAAAAATATCCTAAAGTATACTTATTTTTCATAAGGGGATGCATTCTGTATCACTCTATTAAAGTGATTTTGAGGCCCTCAGAAGCTCAGCTGATCAGTTTGGGCCTTTAATAACACAGTAAACCTAATAACTAGTCCTTCATCCTGCACAAGCTACAAATAAACTCAACAGCTACAATGAGGCCAGGAAGAAACATGTAAGACTTCATCTTGATCATGTTATCTCTGACCTTGCTCTTTGACAGACGCACGACTTCCTAATGCCGAACGCTCAACGATCAGAGCGCTGGTGAATGTCATGAACTCCTGAACACTGGGAAAAAAAAAAAATCAGTTTATAGTTTGCAGTCAGCTGCAATGATAACAGTTGATGGACCCCATTGACTTGAAGAAAATACCATGGAAGTCAATGGGGACCATTTCCGACATTCTTCAAAATATCTTCTTTTGTGTTCAGCACAATTCATACAGGGTTGGAACAACTTAAGGGTGAGTAAATGATGACCGAATTTTCATTTTTGGGTCCCTTTAATAAAAGCAAACAGTGACATATGTACAAGACTTCCTAGATGTACCTGGATCTCTGGAAGAAACTGAATGATGACAGATCGTACGCCGCCTTCAACAGGTTGGTCTTCGTTGAGCTTTTATACAAGATGCTCAGACTGTAGAGTTTCATGGTGTTTCTGGGCAGGACCTGCAACGACATATCAACAAAAACGACACATTATTTTATGATAATGTGAATTATTGATTATTCAGACATATCAATGATTGACTTGTACTGATTATACCAAACACAGCAGTCATTTAGCTTAGATCCAAAGTGACACCATTAGATTCCCTGGTTATGATCAAGAACACAATGGTTCATGGGGTTTGAACCTACAACCTTTTAGTTGCCACCTTGATCTTTAACCACTACACCACACCCATATATAACAGATAAGGGCACGCAGGGCCTCTAGAAAGGTTCCCAACACATGGAAACCTCGTATCAGATCATCAGAAGGTTTATAAATAGGTTGTTTTAGCCTCTATTCTGATGTGTCATCATTATAATTCAATACAGTTCAACAGGCTGATGACTAACAGCTGCTTAGCAGTCATGCTAGCTCTAAAATTGCCCGATGTCTCCAAAATAATCGTTCTTAATCTTAATCTTTCTTAAACCGTTTCGATAATGTAAGATGTGACATTATATATAAACATAAATAATTGTCATTCTTACCTGCTTTGTTTAAAACAGCCAAGACTGAAGCTAATCCGCTAACAGCTAATCTAAACAGGTCAGAATAACTTTTATTTAACGTTATTTGTCTAAACTGACAACGGTGTCTCTGGCGTGCTATTATGGAAATTAAAATAATTGCTATTTGTATTATGAATTATAATATCGCTGGCATTCAGGATAGTCCAGGTTTACAGAAGGTAACGTATTTAATCAGATCACAACTATCCGAGGATTTTTTTTCAGAAACTTGCTAGCTGGCAGAAAGCGGCATTTCAAAATAAAAGCGCCTCACTCACACCCATATTAGCTGATGCGCACAAAATACAAGTCTCAGGTCCATATTCACGAAAGCGGACATGGAAAAATAATTTTTGGAGAAATAAAAGTCCCTCATAAACACGCATAAAAGCTGACGTACGCAAAACAAAAGACTCTAGCAAGGGCTCTAGGTGCACGGTGCACGTTCGTGAAAGAGAAAATAAAAGTCCCTAGTCCATGTCCACATAAAAAGCATAGATATGGTAAATAGTCCAACAAATGTCCCTAATTCACACCCATGGGCAAATTAAAGCCATAATAATCCTGCAGAATTTTTAATATCTTTTTTTTTTTAAATATACTGCTAAAAAATTAAAATCATCCTAAAACGCTTTGCTCTTAGCAGGTTCTTACAGAAGAGGATTAGGGCCAAGCAATAACAAAAAAAATTAAACCTTCTCGAGATTAAAGTTGTTAAATTTCGAGAAAAAATGTGTAAAATTTCGAGAAAAAGTCTAAATAAAATGTTGAGAATAAACTTGTTAAATTCCTAGAAAAAATGTCGTTAAGTTTAGAGAAAAAAGTCGAGATAAAATGTTGAGAATAAAGTCATTAAATTACGAGAACAAATTTGTTAAATTATGAGAAAAATGTCATTAAATTTCGAGAAAAAAGTCAAGATAAAATGTTGAGAATAAACTTGTAATTTAATGAGTTTATTCTCAACATTTTATCTCGACTTTATTTTAGAAATTTAATGATTTTTTTCTCAAAATTTAACGAGTTTATTCTCAACATTTTATCTCGACTTTTTTCTTGAAATTTTAAATTTTTCTCATAATTTAACGAATTTGTTCTCGTAATTTTTCGATTTTTTCTCGAAATTTAACAAGTTTTTTCTCGTAATTTAATGAGTTTATTCTCAACATTTTATTTCTACTTTTTTCTCAAAATTTAACAACGTTAATCTCGAGATGGTTTTATTTTTTTATTATTGCTTGGCCCTAATCCTCTTCTGCAGGTTCTAGTCTGTTTCCCAGTCTGTCTACAAACTATCCCATCAACCATTTTAGCATTATATAATGCTAATTAATCTTTTTATAATTAGCGCAAGATTTTATCATGATTGACTCACAATACAATAGTGCTTAAAGGATTAGTTCACTTTCAAAAAAAAAATATGGGGGTGAGTAAATTATCAGGAAGAATATTTTTGAAAGTGAACTAATCTTTTAATTAACATCAATGTACATATCTTCATTAAGTGCATGATGGTGATAGTTCATTTGAAACTACCACTTAATGTAGGCTACATATAAATGTACACAAAATTGTATTTTCACTTACATTATACATAACATGAAAATCACAATAACATAAAATGATACTGAAACATTTTATTAGAAAAAAAGTGAACTTTAAAATATTCGTGTACACAAGCATGTCATTTGAGAACAGCTCAGAATTAGCTAATTTTGCCTTCTTTTAATAGTAACACCTCATTCTTGTGACTATTCACATAAGACACCTTGAATTAAATAATAATGATATTTCTGTTTTTTAAACTCTGTTCCACAGAGAGCCTGATTTGTAATTTATGAATGCTTAAAGCCTAAAGAGGGCAATATTTCCATTCAATCCTCCTCTAATCTTCATCTATTCTGTACTCAAAGTTATAGTCTTGAGTGGTTGCATTGTCCAGTTCGAACCACAAGTCAAACCAAGAGGACTCTGTTGTTGGCACTGCTGTTGTGGTGGGTGGAGGTGTAGTCGTGGTTGGTGTCATGGTTGGTGTTGTAGTCGTGCTGCCTTTCATCCTCTCCATTCGCAGCTTGCGCATGCGCATCTGTCGCAGGCGACGCAGACGTTCATTCTGGGGGGCCGCAGCGGCCCCTGTGCTCTCGACGCTGATGCGGTTGTTTGTGTTTCCGGGGGTGTTGGTAACCAGTCTTGGCCTCTTCCCACTCTGGGCCATGATTTGTCGGATACGAGCCCAGTTGGATTTGGTCAGAGTGAAGCTGCAGGGTGTCGCATTGGCATCGTAGCCCACAATGCAAAGACGAGTCTGAGAAGAATAACCATCCGCTCTTGCTGTAACGCGATACTCGCCTGGGTTCAGAAGACGCCAGTAATCGCCAGTGACAGCTTTAAGAAAAAGAAGTCTGGATTAATATAACATACAACCTCAATATTTTACAATAAGGTTTCATTTGTTAATGTGAATTAAGAATGAACAATGCTTCTACAGCATTTGTTAATCTCAACATTTACTACTACATTATTAAAATCAAAAGTTATATCTGTTAATATTAGTTAATGCTCTGTGAACTAACATGAGCATGATCGTTTTTATTAACTAACATTAACAAAGATTAATAAATGCTATAAAAAAATATTGCTTGTCGTTAGTTCATGAATTAACTAATGTTAATAAATGAGACCTTATTGTAAAGTGCAGCCAAAAAAAATCATGCTTTTGTATATCATAATTAAGACATAAAGTCGAAATTATGACATACTAAGTCATAATTATGACATTAAAAAGTCAAAATTATGACAAAATGTCATAATCATGACATTTTAAGTCAGAATTTAAACTTTTTGTCATAATTTCAACATTTTAATGTCATAATTATGATTTAGTATTTAATCATTTCAACTTTTTGTCAGAATTTCAACTTTTTAATGCCATAATTATGATTTAGTATTTAATAATTTCAACTTTTTGTCAGAATTTCAACTTTTTAATGTCATAATTGACATTTTAAGTCAGAATTTTAACTTTTTTATCAGAATTTCAACTTTTTAATATCATAATTGACATTTTAAGTCAGAATTTAAACTTTTTGTCATAATTTCAACATTTTAATGTCATACTTATGATTTAGTATTTAATAATTGTAACTTTTTATCAGAATTTCAACTTCTTAATGTCATAATTGACATTTTAAGTCAGAATTTCAACTTTTTGTCATAATTTCAAATTTTTAAATGTCATAATTATGATTTAGTATTTAATAATTTCAACTTTTTGTCATAATTTCAACATTTTAATGTCATAATTATGATTTAGTATTTAATAATTTCAACTTTTTGTCATAATTTCAAATTTTTAATGTCATAATTGACATTTTAATTCAGAATTTCAACTTTTTGTCAGAATTTAAAATTTTTAATGTCATAATTATGAATTAGTATTTAGTATCTCAACTTTTTGTCGTAATTTCGACTTTTTAATTTCATAATTATGAAATCAAAATTGACAAAAAGTTAAAATTCTGATTTAAAAAGTCACAATTATGACATACAAAAGTCAGTTATGACAGAAAGTCATTATTTCTTTTTATCTAGTAATTTCGAGTTTTTCATTTCATAGTTATGACTTAGTATGACTTCATAATTGTGAGTTAAGGGCCATTCACACAGAATGCAAGACGCCGGCATTGGAATGAGGAAAAAACACAAGGTCTCAAGACTTGAGTTTTTTAAAAGTTTAACAAATTTTAACTTGACCTCAGAATTTTTAGAATGCCATGTCAAGCATTAGATACTGCAAAAGAAGCTAAATGCGAGTGCAACGGTCAAACATGTCCGTCTAGCACGCATTAACATAGAAAAACGATGGAAAAGTAGTGCAGTGGAATGAAAAAACACATTCTGTGTGAGCCAGCCCATAGTATGTCATAGTTTCAATTTTATCTTATAATTTCAACTTTTTATGTCATAATTTTGAGACTTATTAGGCCTATTAGGATGAAAGAATGTCTGTTACCTGTTTTGACGTCATGTTTGATTCCCTCCACTGACACTGTGGCATTTGCTAGAAGATTCCCTTCGACATCTCGCACAACTCCTTTAATGCCTCGATGCACCTGCGGGTCACATGAAGCATGTCTTTTGAGACTTTGTTGCTGTTATACAATGTGCATTGTCTAGAAATAGAAATTCTGCATCTTCTGGCTTTGAGCTTCATCCACTATGTGATCTGACACAGAGATCTGAACTGTATGTGGTTTGTAACCTGCTCAATGAAAGCCAGCAGAGCCTCTCGGTTGTTTTCCCACTCTGATGCCAATTCGCTCTCATGAGGAAACTTATCGCACCCAAGAAAGATGGAAATCTCAAAGCAGTTGGTGTGCAGGTAGCTGAAATCGTTCATGCCTGAAGCAACACAGAAAAGTGTAATTGTAAGATGAGATTTTTCCTTTTATAGAGGAGTTTTTAAGTGCCTCTACTGTATCTGTCAATGCAACAGATATTTATGCAGGCCTATAGAGGCATTATATTAACACAATGTCTTATAATAAAGTCAACATTTTACTCCCACAATATGGCATATTTATGAAAATGCAGTGCGGGAAAGAATGGAGTCTGGTGGTCAGAGGGGAGGGGTTAAAAATAAGAGGGATTTGTGACATCAGAAAAGAAAAGTCGTTTCAAAGGTAAAGCATTTTGATTCAAGATTATGAAGACACTTTTATCTCTAGAATAGCATGAATCATTTACAATAAGACCAAGAATGAATATTATGAAAGTACTCACAGGGAACATTCTTAGAACTTTGGCTAACATTCTGGCAAGGTTCTCTCAAAGTTATGAACAAACATTAATAGAACATTATTTCAAAGTTACATGGTCTTTAATAACATTCTCAAAATGTTCATGGAACTTTTATTTTTCTGAAACATTAATAAATAATTTTTTAAATGATACTTGTTTCATATTGTTTCAAAAGTACGGAGCCCCACATGACATGCAGGAAAAGAAATAGTAAGTTAATTGTGCGCACACTTTACTAATTTGTTTTCTCGATTTGCTAAATTGTACAATTTACTAATTCGTCGAAATAAATTAGTAAATCGTGCGCACAATTCAGCAAATCGAGGGAACGAAATAGTAAATTGTGCACATTACTTATAAATCGAGGGAACAAATTAGTAAATTGTGCACACGATTTAGCAAATCGAGAAAACTAAATAGTAAAACGTGCGCACGATTTATAAATCAAGGGAACAAATTAATAAATTGTGCACACGATTTAGCAAATCGAGGGAACAAATTAGTAAATCGTGCGCTTGATTTATAAATTGAAGGAACGAAATAGTAAAGTGTGCACACGATTTAGCAAATTGAGGGAACGAAATAGTAAATCGTACGCACGATTTAGCAAATCAAGGGAACAAAATAGTAAAATGTGTGAACGATTTAGCAAATCGTGGGAACTAAACAGTAAAATTTGTGAACGGTTTAGCAAATCTAGGGAACGAAATAGTAAATTGTGCACATGATTTATAAATCGAGGGAACAAATTTGTAAATTGTGTGCACGACAGCAAATCGAGGGAACGAAACAGTAAAATGCGCGCACAATTTAGCAAATTGAGGGAACAATATAGTAAATTGTGCGCATGATTTATAAATCGAGGGAATGAAATAGTAAATTGTGTGCACGACAGCAAATCGAGAGAACGAAACAGTAAAATGCGCGCACAATTTAGCAAATTGAGGGAACAATATAGTAAATTGTGCGCATGATTTATAAATCGAGGGAATGAAATAGTAAATTGTGCGCATGATTTATAAATCGAGGGAATGAAATAGTAAATTGTGCGCATGATTTATAAATCGAGGGAATGAAATAGTAAATTGTGCGCATTATTTATAAATTAAGGGAACGAAATAGTAAAATGTGCGTACGAATCAAGGGAACAAATTAGTAAATCATGCGCATGATTTAGCAAATCGAGGGAACGACAGTAAATCGTGCGCATAATTTATAAATTGTGGGAACGAAATAGTAAAACGCGCACACGATTTATAAATGGGGGGGGGGTACATTTTGCACACGCAAATCGAGGGAACGAAATATTAAGTCGTGCACAAAATTTACCCTCTTTTTTTTTCTTTTTTTTGTCAGGCTTTTGACTTTTTCTTATGTTCAGAGAATATAGAAATAATGTTTACATAACATAATGGGAATGTTAGCCAAACATTCTTAGCACACATTTTTGTGACCTGGGTAAATATTATGTTTACTTAACAAAGATTAGAATTTCTTTTTATCATCACATACTGCCCACAACCGGCTTCCAGCTGGCCCGGTTGATGATGCCCTGGCCGCCCGTGATGTCATCGGTATGACAGGAACCGCGGTGGTTCTCCGTCATGGTGAGGTGACTGTGCGCGTACGTCATGGCGAGCCACCGAAACAGGTTTTCATCCGCAGTCTCGCGAAGAGCGCCCTCATTCTGTCGCTGAATCCTGGCCCATGTTTCTTCGTTCATGTGGTGATACTCAAACCCCGACTGACTTCCCCTGCTGACCGCACCCGTGTCCCTGGGTGGACGCTGCATGTCGAAAGGATACGTGACAATCTTCTCTCCACCCTGTAGATTAGCGCCCAGAACGAACGGCGTCCTCTCCATCCAACTGATGATTGCCTTCGTTTCAACGGCGACCTAGAGTACAGTTTTTTTTTTGTAAATGAAACTCTGGAAAATAAATTACTGACAATACTATTCTGCCTTCAAGTCATATCAGAATTATGTTTATGAGATAAGCGCCATTGTATTGATCTTCGGTCAGGTTTAGTTTTAAGCCCAAAGTATACTTCACTTTTTCTCGTGGTCAAAAATGAGCGCATTGGAAATGAATGGGAGACAAAATTCATCTAGTGGACACGTTTGGTACTGCGCCCAAACAAAATCTTACTGAAAGCTCATTTTTTGCGATATCAAGCTCAAATTGTTTAGATTTATGACTTTGATTTTCTTGCCATTTTAGAGTAAAACATGTTTTTGAAAATATAGATATATTTCACATAAAAACTGAAAATAGTATGTTTGTGCTTTTTTATTACAATAAACATAAAATTATTTTTTTTACAAAATAAATAATAATTTATTTTTAAATTTAAGTAATGCATGGTGATGTTTAAAAAATTAGATGGAAGAGAAAATTAGATTTCAATGCTTTTGTCGAAAAATGATTGCGTTCCCCAAAGAAACATGTTGGATTATAACTACAGTGTAAATATAATTTGGTACCATAAAATCCCCCTAAAAATACAAAATATTAAATTAAAAACATTAACCGAATAAAATATAGTACATTTATTTCTTTGAAAATAAATTTCTGTCATTTTTGACTGACACGCGAAGAGCAACAGAGGGTTAATCATAAACTTCAGACTTAAAAATTAAAAAAGTATGTTTACGTATTTTTATTTGGAAACATTACAGAACCACTAAGTTCAGGTGACATGGTGATAGAAAAAAATTATGAGATGGGAGAAAAAAAATTATATTTCGATGCATGCTTTTGCATTCACTTGCAAAAATTTGCATTCTCTCATAAAAGTATTGCATTCTCCGGAGAAACTTTGCGTTCTCTCGCAAAACTATTGCATTCGCTCAAGAAAATGTGTGTTCGCTCACAAAAGCAATTCTTTTTTTGAGCAAAACTTTTGTTGACTATGCAAAAGCATTTCCTCCCTTCTAATTTTTTTAAACATCACCATGCATTACTTAAATTTAAAAATAAATTATTATTTATTTTGTAAAAAACTGAAAAAGGATGCCCAATCCATTTATCTATCTACCCATCTATTTATTTAGATTTTTTGTTTTTGTTTTTAATCATTATATAATTGCCAAACTTGAAGGCATATTTGTGTTTAGGCTGTTTCACTCACAGAGCCATTGAGAAAGTTCTCAGGGATGGGAATGTGGTGATTGGGAACAATCCGTGGCACCCATCCCCTGTCCTCTGCACCCCACAGGACACTGTTCAGGTCTGGGAAATTCTGGAAAATGTCGTATCCCTCCTCTGTCCAGTGGCCCAAAGCCCAGTTTCCCATTTCAGAGCCCTAGACAAACAAGTATCCGCCCAAGTAAACAATGAGTCATATGACAAACAGAAATGGCATGGGCAGAGAACAGAGAATATTTGTTTAAAGTGTGTCGCACCATCTCAAATGCCAGCTCATAGGCATCAGGGTTCAGAGACGGCACTAGATGGATGCGCACTCCTTCCACAAGGCGGCGCACTCGCGGATTGTCGTCATTGTATTCTTTACACAGGAACTGCATCAAGAGCAGCAGAAGTTCCCTGCCCAGCACTTCATTCCCATGAAGCCCTGCTGAGTACCGGAATTCTGGTTCACCTTAGAAAAACATGGTTTGACATGGTTTTTAAATTGGAGGAAATGCGTGATTGACCACTACAGTTTTGATGCAATTGGCCATTGACCAACAAAATACCTGTATCTATACACAGTGAGGTGCAAACATTTAACTTTTTTCCATTTAAACCTAAAAATAAACAAGTTTTAATATTTGAAAAATGAAGTTATGACATATATAACATCTATAACCTGTCTCATGTTCTCCAGGGTTATCTGAGATCTCCATGGCGTACATCTTCAGCCCTTGAGAGCTTTTTCCGATGTTGTATATTCTGGTGATGTTGGGACATTCTTCATTTATGACCTTCATCATCTGTTTATACACACATATATGAAAACATTTGCTGGACAGCAGCTCTTCCACAAGACTACAAAAGAGTTGCAAAGTAGAGTCCAAACTTCACGCCTGACGTGTTGTGACGTGCATCTGAACCTCAGCTTTGACCTCGGTGACCTTGAGAATACCTGTAAACGTCTCACCTGTCTCATCTCTTTGTAGTTGTGATGCCTGTAATCCAGATCATCCGTCGGTGGAACGTCGTTCTCAGTTGGATAGTTAGCTGGAAAGAGAGACTCGTTTGAGCTTAAAGTCGTACATGTCAAAAAGTATGCTTTTTTGATTGAAAAATGTGATTTGAAATCACATTTAGATATGGAATGATTTATATATGAAAGCCAATTTCTGTCGTACAAGACAAAAATCATAATTGTAGACTTTTAGACTTGCATGACAAAATATGATTTTTTTTCTTAAATTGGAAAATATTGATATGAAATGGAGGCCCATTTCTGCCACTTAAGAAAAAAAAAATGTTTTGGTAAATCATAATTATGGGATTCAAAAGTTGTTATTAGTATTAATAATTGTGAATTATATAATTATTATAATTATAAACATTATGACATAAAAAGTTGAAAGTATGAGATGATAAAATCTAAATATGACACAAAATGTAAAAATTATTACACTAGGTCATGAGCTAAAAAGTCACTTATGAAAAAAAAAATCTAAATTAACACACTAAGTCATAAGGAGATGAAAAGTCAAAATTATAAGATAAAAAGGCATTATAATAAGGTTATAATAATGAGATAAAGTCATAATTATAAGATAAAATTCAAAATTGGCATTAAATCATGAGATAAAAAGTAAATATTATGAGCAATTGAGACATGATTATGAGATTGAAAAGTTGTAATTATGAAATAAAAAATTGACAAGTTGAAACTATATGAGAAATTATGATATAAAATGTCATAATTGACATACAAAGTCATGAGCTAAAAGTCATTATTATGAAAAAAGTCTAAGTCTAAGGAGATAAGTCATAAATATAAGAAAACAAATGCATAACAATAATGTCATATGAATGAGATAAAGTCATAATTATGAGAAATTAAGTAATTATGAGATTAAAAGATCTAAATTATGACATAAATCGAAATTAGAAATCTTTGTAGTCATAATTTTGACTTTTTATCTCATGATTTATGTCATACTCACGTCTTTTGTGGATTAATATCATATATCAAGGCAGTAACCATGTCTTGAACATTGAGGGGGACCAATTTTTTATAAAGCATAAAGAAATAAAACAGTGAAGGAAATTCTAGTTCTAATTCTAATTGGGAAATTTTGAACTATTTGCAAATAATATTTGCATTAATTATTAGCTGATTATCAAATATTAACTGATGCTTTGTGAACTTTAAACCCGTCTGTTTTCTGTGTCTGTGGTGGTTACAGCCCTGCTCACTGCATCTCTGGATGTAATTTGGGAATAATTGGTGGCGCTAGAAGGTCCAACCACATAGCTCTATCCCTCCACCCATTAGATCCACAGCGGTAAAGCTGGACTAGGTCAAGCTTAGAGCTGGATGTCACTTGTCTCTGCAGTGAGCACCACTTGAAATGAATGCATCAGACTCAGATGAGAGCTGCAGTGCTTACTGGGTAACGGGCATCCGAGCACTTCAATCCTCATGCACAGGCTGCCATTCCAGCTCTGTGGCAGAATACGGATGTAACGCGCCACAACAGGATATGAGAACTCCGTCATTACTGGAGTGTCTTTATCCACATTCCCATAAAAGAGCTGTTGGATGAAGAAGAAAAAACAATATCGCTATTATATGGCTATAATATAGTTTTATGCCGTTTTAACATAAAGTGTATGTGAACCGACCCACTCGGCGTAACCATCATGAAGCACCGTCCATTCCCGGCTGTCGTTACTGAAGGCCACGAAATACGACGACACAAAGTCATCACTGGAAGAGAGAAGGAAGCATCGCCTTGTCTTTCTGCAGCACTTGTTATCAGAAAAAGCCAGAATGTTTTGATTCCTCTCTTACTGTGACTCTGAGTTCCTGCCCTGCGTAATGACCCCAGTGAACTCCACCTCTCGACGGGCGTTCACCTGAAACCAGTGCTCCTTCTCCTCCGTGTCAGCACACCACGCTCCGCCGTAAACATCCTCCTCATCAGCTGAGTTCTGGAAAACAAGTGAGTGGAGTTTGTCACAGCATGATATCTATCCTAAAGGGGCTATATGTAAGATTTTCACATAAAAATACCCCAATATATTTGCAGATATTTAGGAAACATGCTAAGTTCACCTACTCGTTCCTCAGAAAAACAATGCTACAGCCAGATATTCTACTTTGAAATGTGCGTTCCGTGTCGGAATGCCTGTCTTTGTTTCGGTCTGTGCGAAACCATGTGCTGCCAGTTTATCCAATAGTACTTCGACATTACAGGTTGCCAGTTGGTGCGTATTGCAGCCGTGAAAACCAGCAAACAAACAGGGTCAGAGAATCGCAGATTCTACCTGACCTAAAAAGCCTCTGCATTCATCTAAAAATCTCCATGAACGACAGCATATTAAAACAGATAAATCAACTCATCAGCTTACAGTGTGTAAGTCTCCTCAGCTTTCATTGTCAATTGCGCTCCCTCTTGTTGCGTGTCCTCAAGCTGGCCACCCGCGTCTTTGAAGGAGGGGGCGGGCAAACAATATTTTGAATTTGGACTGCAGTACCTATTTCGACCACTGGGTGTCATTCCTACATATACTGCTCTCACAAGTACTAAAGTCAAAGTCCCTTCAAGGCAAGTTATTTCACTCGGCGGCTATCTTTGATATGCCTCTCAGGCAGCTATTTCAGTCATGCAAATGCATCTCGTATCTCTTTGAATGGTGTTACGCCTGCCTGTTGCCCCCTGCTGGCTCTGCTAGACAGTGCAGATGTTAGTTGGGCAACAGGTGCATGCTATTAGTAATTAATCCTCTACTATGGCGTTTAGTATGTAAGATCTGGGCGCTCTAGAGTAAGGTCTCTCTCTCTCAATTTTTCTCTTGTTTGTATAATTTTCTTAATATCATTTTCCTTTATTAATTGTTTGTGTCAGAGAATATTTAGTTACCACACACGCATGTTTTTTTCCCCTAGACGTTGGTTTTCTTTTGATTGTTTAATATCTGTTTTCTTGTTTTGTAAATAAATTGGTTTATTGTTTAAACCATTTGTTGTTTGCCTCTTTTATGTTGCGATATATGAGCCAGCCGTAACATAAAAATGGGGGCTCGTCCGGGATTTTGAGCGTTTGTTTGAGGGAGTATTTCTATTGTCTCTTCAGGATTTCCTGAGGATTGGCTTGCACTCCGGTTAGTTAGAGTGTTTCAGCTGGGCTGCGTGTGAGCGGTCCTTCCATCGGAACACTATTTGTTGTTTTGTTGATTTCTCTGCATTTTGTTTGGAGTTTTTGGAAGGAAATCCTGGGTGGGGATACGCTCCACATCAAATTCTCCAAAGCTGTTCACCAAGCTTACGATTAAATTTCATACTTGAAATCACCAATAAATCCTGACAACAACTGTCTCATAGGTTTGGTTTTAAAACATTAAAATTGTGTGTGTGTGTGTGTGTGGGTGGGGGGGGGGTAATGCATTTTTCAGGCTGGTTCAGCTAATGCGCATGTGCAGTCCTAAGTGCGCATCTCATTTAACACTTATCCCTGGTTTCACAGACAAGGTTTAAGTCTAGTCCTAGACTAAAATGCATATTTGAGGGTACCTATTATGCCCCTTTTACAAGATGTAGTCTCTGGTGTCTCCAGAATGTGTCTGTGAAGTTTCAGCTCAAAATCCCCCACAGATCATTTATTATAGCTTGTCAAATTTGCCCCTATTTGGGTGTGAGCAAAAACACGCCATTTTTGTGTTTGTCCCTTTAAATGCAAATGAGCTGCTGCTCCCCGCCCCCATTCCAGAAGAGGGTGGAGCTTTAACAGCTCAACAACAACAAAACTGGAGAATCTCACGCAGCCAAAATGAGGATTGTCAGTAACAATTTTCAGCCTTACATTGTTCAAACCAGATTTAGTGAGTTTTTGCTTAAAACAAAAATATATATATAAAAAAATATGCCAGTGGATTTGAATTAAGATTATTTTTCTGACCCCATACGCAGATATTTTTTCTTGCTTTAAGCAAAAACTATATATTTATTTATTTATTTTTTCAGAAAAATAAGGCTTTTTCATCTCAAGCAAATATATAGTGATTTACGAATGTTTATACATTTGTACTTGAAAAGAAGTTTGCATTTCAATAGCTGATATTTTTGTGGCACAGCTATCCTCCTTACAATATTTGATTTCTTATGAAACTGTAATGTGGTTTGACTGTGTATTTACAGTACCTGCATGTTCAGACGTCCTCTCAGGGCTGAAAATCCATGATGAGACATCGAAGATGCCAGTATTTGGTCGTCTTCCACTCGATGGGACTCCAAGCCAAGAGGAGGACACTCTGAAAGACGGGAAACACTGGATCATTCTTACTTAAAGGCTCGTAAATCCTATGATAACGGCACTGACAGCTTTCTCCGAACAGTTATATTTCAGACACCGACTAACTATCTTTCATTTTTTACAGAGGAAAACCATTTGTGCTGAACAAAGGCTGAAGCTGGAGCCAACAGCAGTCCTGAGCCCAAAAAGCCAGAAACTCCAGCTGGAAACCAAAATCACAGTGGGGGAAGAACATGTCGGCTCTGACATTTACTGCTTTCAGCTCAGGGTTTGCTCACTGAACTCACAGAAAACCAAATACCCACGTCCAGAAGAGCCGTGTGTTTTTGCTCTGATTATAATGTGATTTGTGGCTGTTTTCCAGAAATACTCACTCTTTGGCTCGGCATAAGGAACCGTCTGCTTTCTCCTCTCCTCCTCCTCCTCTTCCCACATCTTCCGTAGTTTTTCCGCTATGTAAGCGAATAGAGAGACTGAGTGACTTGAAATAGTTGAAACTGGTACATTTTTGTTATTTTTAGCCTTATTTCATAATACATCTATTCAATAAATGGCAGTACAACTCAGAGAGAGAAATGTGCTAAAAAACTTGCATGTTTAATTCATAATTGTCCATTTTTTAATGAATATATCATGCTTCTAACGTTTTTAGCCCACAATCAAAAGATTTTTTTAAGAAACTGCAGCCTATTTTGCGTTGCAACATTATGTACATTTTTAACTGACATTTTCATAACAATTAAGCATGCATTGCTGAAAATATTTATTTTCTGTCATAGTAACATTTTTAAAAGGCACAAAAATACAAACAAAACAGCTAAATGCTTTTTAATAAATAAAACAAAAAAGCATTTTTCACTACATCTCATTTTACTCAGACCACCCAAAAGCTGGTCAAACTACGCATGCAATAAAAGCAAATCCTCTTTCTTTTTAACAAACATTAAACTGATTTACAGACCCTTCTCCTCTTTGGCTTTTCTTGCTTTTTCCAGCTCTTCCTCCAGCTTCTTTGCCGCCACTGATTTTTCAGAGAGAGTAAATTAGGTTAAAAATATTCTGTACATTCAAAACATTATGACATATTCAAGCTCTTTGATATAGACAACTTGAGAAAGATCGAAAAGGTGCAAACGTACAGTCAGCATAATCATATTCCTCATACCAAGGGGCGATTGTTCGAGGAGTGGTAGTGGTTTCCTCTAGAGGAAAAAAATAATAATTTGACAAATGTGAGTAATAGAGAACATTACATGATATTTATTTGCTATTATTCATGCACTACATTTCTTGCTCATTTCATTGCATGTCTGATGTCCTAGGGTGGTTTTTAGCATGTTGCTACATGTTTTTTTGTTACAATAGTATCAATTTTTCCAGGTTTTATAGGTTTTGTTACCTGGGATTGGTAAGTATATACTTGGGTCATCAGTGGTGGCCGGCTTCTTGACTTTAGGGATGAGGTCAGGCTCTGGAACTTCATCTGTCAGGTGATATAATAGTTTATTAGTAGTAGTGTTTTGAGAATTTGTTTGTAATGTATTGCTTCAAACATACGTCTGGCGTCCCAGTAATCCGGGTCGTGCTCTTTTGGTGAAGGCGGTGTTTTGGTGTCTTTCTTGCTGTGGACGTCTACTGTAAGAAAAAAGAGAGATAACCAAAGAGAAATATTGTGACTACCCAGCTCACAGGGAATGTTCTCAGAACTTTGGCTCACGTTAAGGTCCCTCAAAGTTATGAGCAAACATTGTTAATAGAATGTTCATTCAAAATTGTTTCGGAATGTTTGGAGAACATTCTAAAGTGTCACGTAATAATAGAATGTTTCCTTAACATTTGAATAACCAAGAATAAAACTGTTATGAACATCAAGTTTGATTTTTTAAGTAACAATTTTCACTCTTTATGTAGTATGTCCAAATTTGACTTTTCATCTCATAAATATGACTTAATATATCATGACTTCCCTTACTAAAAATAAGTATATTTAAAGTTAATTTCATGAAGTATATTAAGTATATTTTAAGCATACTTTATGTAGTAAGTAATATTAATGTACAATACTTGTAAGTGAACTATTTCAGTACTACTTGGGACTAACTTCAGTGTATAAAAGTATACTTTTAAGTGTAATAGTAGTAAACTTTGAGGACACAACTAGTTTGCAACTACGTTTTTTGTTTGTCCTGCAGCTATACTACAAGTGAACTTATAGGTGTACAGATAATTTACTAGTTAAATACTTGTAGAATATTTCTAGTTCATGAATGTACAATTTGAAGTATACTACTAGTTTAGTAGTTACAGCAAGTATACTTGTAATTTTCCTTTAAGTGAACTTTAAAGTATACTATGATTTTCCTATTTAGGCATTAATTTTTATACTTGAAATATACCTTTAACTGTACTTTAACTCTTTATCCGGAACAGAGCTTCTGCTTTAAAAAAAAGTAGCTTCATGCATTTGTTTATTATCAACACTTGAATGTGGGCGAGTTTCATAATTATGATTTACCAAAGCCTGATTTTGTTCTTATGTGGCGGAAATGGGCTTCCATACATATGGAATTAAAGGTGAAGTGTGTCATTTGATGCTAAGGATTTCTAGATGGTTTCATCTCCAAGTCTCTGATGTTCTGGTCTCAGGTCCGTTCTTCTTCTTTTTTTTACCACAGTGTTTACACTCCTCAGGAAGTCAATCTACCAATGACTTATAATTAGGCCCACGTTTGCAGAAAGCTTCAAAGGCTGAGATCTGAAGACTAAAACAAGCTCTTAATGACTTGGGATTGGAGAAAGCATTGACACACTTCACCTTTGACATGCTTTGCAATGTGGCTAACTTTCTATGTGTTGTGTATGTTTCCATACCATGATCTGGGCCAATGGGTTTCTCAGTCTCCGTCTTCTTTAGTGGTACTGTTGGAAATACTGAGCACAGAAACTGCATTTAAAGACCACATTAGGATTCACTTTAAAATAAAAATGTTCCAGAAGATTGTATAAACGTACACGTGTCCCATCCCAGCTCCAAGAGCAGTTTCTCCTCCTCTTCCTCCATGGTTGACTTTTTGGTTGGTTTAGTTTCTCTAGTTGTTGGCTTTGTGGTGGGCTTCGATGCCTTTGGCTTTTTGGTGGGTTTTGGAGGCTTTGGCTTCTTGGTGGGCTTTGGGGGTTTGGGTTTCTTTGTTGGTTTTGGGGGTTTGGGTTTTTTGGTGGGCTTCGGTTTCTTGGCTTTGGCCTCCTTCTCAGCCGCCTTCTTTGCCTTGGCTAGACGATAAATGAAAGAATAACATATACAAGGGTTTTTTAATGATATGTATTTTTCTATCCCCTTATTTTTTGCCCAAAAATTACATAAGAATCTAATGAAGTGTGTCAGAGGGTGAAAGCTTTTTTGATGCAAAGTTTGCTTATTTGTCTTGTACATTTATGTTAAACTTATGCTTTTTCTTAAACCCAGAGGTAAATGTTTCTCCTAAAATTCCTTGGGATGAATAAAAAAGAAAAAATATAAAAAAATGATCCCTTTTGCACTTTTCTTTTGAACAGGCGCCCCTTTTAATCACACATAAAGATGTCACACTGACATGTTGCCTATTTAGACGGCGGCTTTCTGTCAAACTCATAGTTGTCAACATTTAACAAATCAATGAGAAGCTTTTATAAAGTTTTACAGCTGTCATAAACTACTGAAACTACTCTGATGGTGGAAGCAACACTTGAAATACTATCAGATTAAATCCAGACCGTGGAAACACAAATAAATCACCGCTTGAATTGGAAGTCATCCCTCTCTCTCGCAAAACATTTCATCAGATATGAATTACTACCCAAAGTTTAAAGACTTAACGTTAGCAGAGTTACAAAAAATGTCTCTTTAATATCTTTAATGTTTTCTCTCCTTGGCAGCAATAAGATTAAATGTAAATAAATAGTGAAAATTTTGCTGCTTTTGCTTCTGAGAAGAATGGCGTAGGACTTTTTTAAACTACTTTGAAACTATTAATTTTGAAGTAGAAAGTCTGGTATTTTCTTGTAAAACATACTCCATTAATCTTTGTTTTAATTAAAACTTTATTTACAACTACAGATTTCTCCTCTAGAGTTTCAAAAGAGATGCTCAAATAAGTCTCAATATGAACTATGAAACATGTCTCATCAAATGCACCACATTCATTTAAAGGGGACCAATTATGCCCCTTTTCACAAGATGTAATATAAGTCTCTGGCGTCTCCAGAATGTCAACAACAAAGCTGGACAATCTCACGCAGCCAAAATGAGGATTGTCAGTAACGGTTACATTGTTCAAACCGGAGTCGACACTGATGGAGAGACTCAGGAAGAAGTTACAACTTTTAGAATGAAACTGGACGTTCAGGGTTTATGTAAATTTTGGGGTTGTAGTCCTCAAAAAGCGAAAATATCTCCCTTTGCATTGAACTTTGAGCGTTGTAACTTTGCAGATGCTGTTTATGCTCAAACAGCAACATTACACACTAACTAAAGTTAAAAAAGTGAAATCATAATCAACCACCCCTTTCACAGCTTTATAAACTTACTGCATGTCAACTATTGACTCTTTTTTGTCCCCAGATGTATTAGTTCATACTTCAATACAAGATGATTGAAATCTTCCGAGCTACAAAAGAGCAATAAAATTTCCCTCAAGATGCTGTGTAACTTCCTTCTGGTGATCACTTTCACGCCGCTGAAGGAGAGCTGTCACACACACGGCCGCCTCAAACAGATCCGATATCTCTGAGAGTTTCAATTCAAACCAAATGTCGGCTCTGTCTCTCTTCCTGTCTGTGTTTCCCAAACCTCACAGGACTCTGACGTGAGCAACACAGAGAAGGAGAGAGAAGCCCACAGAATATTTGTTTTCGTATTCAAAACCTGTAATGCTCTCAGAAACCATCTGTGATTCTCATTCAACCCACAACTAACTGTAATTTCATTCCCACATGCCTCCTTCACATTTGTTTTTTCCAGATAAAAGACAAAAAAAAAGTGTGTCAGTGGACTGACCAGTCATGGTTTCACTAAAAATGTTGCACAACCTCAAAGGAGCCAGTAAAGCGTTTGGTTGAGCCAGATATGTGTCATTATGACAAAGCACAGCCTTCCTATCATACATGAAACTGTGGGCTGCAACCACCAAAAACCTCGTTACATAAAGTCTAAATGTCTTATTCTGTTCAGTGTTTGATCACATCATAAAAGCAACTTACCAGCTAATATCTCTTCAGATGTCTTTTTACCCTTTGGTTTTTCTTTTCCAGCCATTTCTTCTGCTCCAGGCTCGTCCATCTGAGTGTCTTCAGAAAATCCATCTTGTAGATCTTCTCTTTTTGAAATAACGCCGCTGTTTTGCCTCATTTGGATGCTTCTGGTTTTCTGTTTGGACTTGGCTGCATTAACCAACTCATCATTGATAACAAATGTCAAAATCCAGCACAGGGCAAATAAGGTTGCGTACAGAGAAATCCTCGGTGCCTGCATGGTTTTCTGGGATCTTCTACACCAATGCTACTGATTAGAGATGGTCTCTCTTTAAATGGTAAATGTGTGACAGTTGGAAAAGCTGGGACTCGTCAGGTTGTCTATGAAAAGTAGTTCATCCAAATGTTTGGATATTCTTGGAATCTGCAGGAGATGGTATCAATGAAGCTGGTGTGGAAGTCAGATGTAACAGGGATTGTGGCTGTTTTCCCTCTTCCAGTGGAATGGAATTCCGCTGACATCCCCCTCCGAGTGAGTGAGGAGCAGGACAAAACCCACAGAGAAAAGGAGGAGGAGACTGAGAGAGAGAGAGAGAGAGAGAGAGAGAGAAAGTACAATTGTGTTCAAAGGTTTGGAGGAAAGTAAGACAATCTTTACTGCTTAATATTTTTGAGGGAACCGTAATATACTACCATTCAAAAGTTTGAGAAAAAGTAAGATTAAACCCTTCTGTTGTGTTTGGGAGAAGATTTTTTTTTCCCCAAAAATGTTAGTTAAAGGGGTCCTTGATTATGATTCCCCTGTTTTAACTTTAGTATGTAATGTTGCTGTTTGAGCATAAACAAAGTTATGACGCTCAAAGTTCAATGCAAAGGAGATATTTTCTTTTACAGAAATCACTTTTTAAGGACTACAACAAATGGCTGGTAGGGACTACAACAAGCTTCTTCTTGGGTTAGTGACATCACAAACACCAAAATTTACATAAACCCCGCCCCCAAGAACACACAGAAACGTCCAGTTTCATTCTCAAAGTTGTAGCTTCTTCCTGAGTCTCTCCATCAGTGTCGACTCCGGTTTGAACAATGTAAGGCTGAAAATCGTTACTGACAATCCTCATTTTGGCTGCGTGAGATTCTCCAGTTTTGTTGTTGTTGAGCTGTTAAACCTCCGCCCTCTTCTGGAAAGGGGGCGTGGAGCAGTAGCTCATTTGCATTTAAAGGGACACACACAAAAACGGTGTGTTTTTGCTCACACCCAAATAGGGGCAAATTTGCCAAGCTATAATAAATGATCTGTGGGGGATTTTGAGCTGAAACTTCACAGACGCACTAGTGTGATAAACAGTGCATTTTTCCATATTTTGTTGAATATTGACAAAATTATCCACAAATAATGTTTTTTGAGGATCATATATCTCAGATCAATGAGGCCTACAATTAAAAACCTGTGCTAATTGAAAGAAAATATGTTGACAAAAAGATTTAATCCAATATTTGGTGATAATATAGCATAACGAGAGATTTACAAGCAATTTTTAAAAGGCTGGTCATTTTTGACTGGGAACATCAAAGGTGTTACAAGGTTTTCAACACGACGTAAGCAACAAAAACTGTTTTTAACAGTGATAATTATAAGAACTATTATTAATAATACCATTTAAACACCAATGATAATTAGCAATGCAGGATATTAGAATGATTTCTGAAGGATCATGTGACACTGAAGACTGGAGTAATGATGCTGAAAATTCAGCTTTGATCACAGGAATAAATTACATTTTAAAATGTATTCAAATAGAAAACAGTTATTTTAAATTTTAAAAATATTTCACAATATTACTGTTTTTGCTTTCTTTTGGATGAAATAAATGCAGCCTTGGTGAGCAGAAGAGACTTCTTGACCTGAGTTCAATTCATACTTTTATGAATCGTACCTGGTTTGATTCAGTCAGATCTCATAAATTTTTTGCTTACATTACAAGCATTTTTTGAGATGAATCTGAAGGACTAAAGCCGTTCAGTACCAAATCATACCAAATAAGGTCTAAAAAGTCTTTGAAAAGAGTTTGCAGAAATGGTACAGATCTGCCTTCATTATTTTGTAAAAACAAACTCAGTCATTGGTTATTTCTTCATATTTCTTCTCTTAAACTTGGTTAATGGTTGTCAAACATGTTTGCTCTCAATTTTGCCTTGGCTTGTAGAGCTAATGTATTTTATTGAAACCAACACATTTATGACTCCATTCCTGGTTAGCCATGCATGAAGCAAACTAAATCAGAATGTGGAAAATAAAAGAATCTTCTACACGGTTCTCTCGCAACCATGAAAAAGCAACTATTTATTGATGGTGCCAACGGACATCTGACGTTAATCAAATCCATGTGCTGAATTACAGACAGATGTTTTTCTGCTGGAGTCATTTAAAACGTTTGCTCATATTCATCATCTTCCATCATGAGCCAGAAGTCTGTAGCTGTGAGTCAGTTCTGCTCTTATCATTTGATTTCCTGCCTGTCGCCACTTTCTGCCCTCCATCTGTTAATGAATCTGCTGCTGGTTTAAATTCTGTCGTTTTTGACTTTCTGTTTCCATCACACTGTTGGCATACGCAAATGAACTAAATAAAGTCCCCCTGTGGTCAATAACCCTTAAAACTCATCTTTGATCACGACATACTTAAACGTTTTTTCATGTGATATTTTTATGCCTTAAAATAACTTAAAGTAACTCTATACCCTTGCTTCATTTACTAAACAGATCTATGAATATGCTAATTAGACTCACCTCCACTCACATGAGCACAGAACTTACTGAGGTAAACGCTGCAAAATTATATTTTTTTTACAATGTCGGGCACATAACGGTAATATGATTAGCCTTTTGCTTGTTATCAAACAGCTAATAATGTGTTGCTAATGTTACAAACCATGTTCCCATTCAGAGTGGTCATAGTTAATGATATGCTAAAGCCGGCACGTTGTTGTGATTGGTTACAAGGTAGCTGGTGACGTAAGAGACACCAGCGATTTCAAACCACGTTTTTGAATAGATAGATGTTTTTAGATATCTGCAGGTTTAAATGAACACTCCCCTTTTTTTGAAAATAGGCTCATTTTCCAACTCCCCTAGAGTTAAACAGTTGAGTTTTACCATTTTCAAATCCATTCAGCCGATCTGAGGGTCTGGCGGTACCACTTTTAGCATAGCTTAGCATAGTTCATTGAATCTGATTAGACCGTTAGCTTCCTTTGAAGTTGAAGGAAGACAAAAAAGACTAGTTGAAAAAAGACTAGGCGTTGTCCACTATATTGACTTTGTCAGCTAAATTCACTGTTTGATTAGATCGATTACACTAGCTATTCACTTGAAACATTGCATGATGAGGACATCTGCTGGTTAAAGCCGTGTAAATGCAACAAGAACAGCAAAATGTAGACACTTTGAAACCGCAGCGCTTGAGTTTAGAATAAACAGACCGCTATCGTTCGTTGGTGTGGACACAAATATAGTTATCGTTCATAGTGTGAACGGGCCTTTAGACAATAGATTTATAGGTTTAATTATAACTATGAAATGGCAAAATAAGATAGTCAAACGTGCAAAAATATAAGCTTTATTGTAATATTACAAATACTGTGGTATAAATATAATGGTGAAAGACATAAATATTATGACAATGGTTACAAAAATTAAATATCACATTAAATATATTGCTGGTGTTCATTCATTCACTATTAAAAATAGCCTTTCTTTAATGGTTCTTTAGAGCAAAGAACTTCAAATCAAAAACTTCTAGAGATTAAAAAGTTATTGATGTTTCGTTAGATCAGTACATTGGTTTTGTTGTTTAACGCTCTAAAGAACTAGACACTAAAAAGTTTCTCCGATGCTGTGGATCAGAACATCATGAGGGTCTGGTGATGGTAAGATGGGTTCAGGTAAGGTGTTTGTGGTGCGTAATAATGCACAGGATTTGCGTGGTGTCCAGGTAGTGTGTACAGAAAAGAGTTCTGCACAAATGCAGGAGGAGCGCAATGGTTCTGCTCCTCTCCTTCTTGACCTTCTTGCTCCTTCTTCCATTTGGTGCGTCGGTTCTGAAACCAGATCTTGACCTGTGTTTCGGACAGATGGAGGGCTGTGGCGATGCAGTGGCGCTCAAACACGGACAGATAGTGGCTGTTCTGGAAGCTTCGCTCCAGGATGCGCAGCTGATCCAGTGTGAACGCAGTACGGATGCGCTTCGACTTTCCTTTTGCGCCAGAAACGCTGGGGATGTTTGAAGCTGTTGTGTCCTGAGATGAAGTTGTCTTGACAGTGCCTTTATTTGCAGGTTGAACTGAAATGTGAGAAGTTGCCATTAGAACGTTATAATCAGTGTGTGAATTATTTAATCTGAATTGTATTGTGGCACCTTTAATAATATTGCTTTAATAATTTTTGCTAACATTCCCATTAAAGGCATAGTTCACCCAAAAATGAAAATTCTGTCATTTATTACTTACCCTCATGTCGTTTCACACCCGTAAGACCTTCGTTCATCTTTAGAACACGAATTAAGATATTTTAGTTGAAATCCGATGGCTCAGTGAGGCCTGCATAGGGAGCAATGACATTTCCTCTCTCAAGATCCATAAAGGTACTAACAACATATTTAAATCAGTTCATGTGAGTACAGTGATTCAATATTAATATTATAAAGCCATGAGAATATTTTTGGTGCACCAAAAACAAAATAACGACTTATTTAGTGATGGCCGATTTCAAAACACTGCTTCAGGAAGATTCGGAGCGTTATGAATCAGCGTGTCGAATCATGTTTCGGATCGCGTGTCGAACCGCCCTAACTGCTGAAATCACGTGACTTTGGCGCTTGATTCATTTATGCTTCCTGAAGCAGTGTTTTGTAATATGCCATCACTATATAAGCCGATTTTTTTTTTTTTTTTTTTTTTTTTTTGGCGCACCAAAAATATTCTCGTCGCTTTATAATATGAATATTGAACCACTGTACTCACATGAACAGATTTAAATATGTTTTACATTAATGGATCTTGAGAGATGTCATTGCTGGCTATGAATGCCTCACGGAGCCATCGGATTTCAACTAAAATATATTAATTTGTGTTCCGAAGATTAATGAAGGTTTTACGGGTGTGGAACGGCAAGAGGGTAATGAATGACATAATTTTAATTTTTGGGTGAACTAACAATTTAAAAACAAACACCGTACACACTGCCCTCTCCTGGAGAAAACCTGAAAGATTTTTTATTTGGAAATATTCAAAAGTCTCTTATTCGCTTTGTTTTTTGTGTATGTTGAAATTGGTCGTTACGTAATCACTATTTTATACAACTACATAAAAATGTATGAAAAAACATTTATTTTCTCATGTGAAGGACCGAAACTCACTTGAGCTTTCCCGAGTCTTGACGTCTCTCTGCATCTCCTGATGCATCCCGTTGAATTTGAATGGATCCAGAATGTCGGCGATGGAAAAGGAGGTTTTTCCCTGCAGTGCAGAATTGCCCGTTTCTTCATGCATCCTGACCGTCTGTTCCAAGAGCAGCGAGTAAATGTGAACTGTGATATCTGACTGTCTCCATACCTTTATATACACCTCAAACAGACGCGTGTAAAATTAACATGTTAAAGGACCTCAGTGAGTTTAAACCAAACCCTCAAACTCCTCCTTTACACACTTTAACATGTGAATGTGTCTCAGTGGGTGACACGCTTCCTTTGCCATTTATTGCCCTGCATCTGGTTAAAATGTGCCCTTTTCTGAAGAGCCGTGTAGTTTTTTGTATCAGTGCTTGTCGTTATTTGCAATTGTGTGATTTTACGGTGGTCGAGCGCGTGAGAAGCTGTTGTTATGCTAAATAATCGACTAAAGTCTTCCAGAAGAAAAAATGTGAAGTGAGCATGTTTAAATTAAACTAAAACTAAAGTAAAATGAGAATAAATGAAATTAAAACCATGTTAAAAAGTAAAATTATATATGTTAGTACTGTTAAATCGATTAATCACATCTTATATAAAAGTTTGTGTGTGTATATATATATATATATATATATATATATATATATATATATATATACACACACACACACACACACACACATTGGTGTATTTTTAGTGTATTATTTATTTTTTAATTTTAATACATGCCTATTTATTTCATATAATATTTATATTTAACATTTATTTAAAAATATAAAATAAAATATATTTTAGTAAATGGAAATAAAAAAGTTGATGACTTGGCACAATGTCATATGTATGTTAGGAAATATTGTATAATTTAGGCTCAATAATTTAGGTGACCAAATGGAAAAACAAATGCATATAAAAAAAAAAATTTCATTTAATAATTTTTTTTTTTTTTTTTTTTTTTTACAAAACCAAAGACCAAAATGAGCATTTACTTTAGCTGTTCTGTACAAAACTAAGCAACAGTTGAACATGTCAATACAATGTAATTGAATGGAAAATGCATGTAAAGACTTCCTCATTTAAAGACAAGCACTTTAGAAATGCTTTACACTTTGTGTCTAGGACAGTTGTATTTGTTTTAATTGGCATATTAAGATCTAAAAAGCTCTTATGCATGCAGGCAGCAAAGTTTGTAGAGGCAATTTTATGTTGCAACATCTAATGCAGCACAAAGTGTGCTCCTCTTCACCTTGATGAGTTGTGTGCACAGTAGGAGCATCCAGACAATGGCTTTATGATGTTGTAAATAATCCCCAAAGCCTCCTGAGGTGGCCCACCGCGGCAGCTGCCAGGCGCCAACGCCAACTATGCTGCTGGTATTCACTGAGCGAAGCTTAGCCGGCCCACCAGGACAATTAGCAGATGTCACCAGTGTCTCTGACCCTGCCTGACCTGCGTCTTTGTCCGGACCTATGAGGATGAGGAGATGCACCAGCAAGGGTCCTACAGAAGTAGTGTGCCTGGAGCTTTGCTGCTTTACAGCTCAATTACACATGAGAAGTTCTCTAGTGGTGCTGCTGAAAACAGATTAACCTTATTAACCTACACTTCTTTCTTAGAGTCTTTTGAAGTTTAACACATATAAATTATTGACCATTGTGTGGGTCGGCTGAAATGGACTTTAATGGCCAATGTGATGCAATTTGTTTTATATAAAATCCACTATTTATTATTTCAAAAAATGGCGAAACTAAGGTAGACGAGAAAGCTCAACATGCAAATAGAAAAAAACGGCAGCAAATTAAGAAAACATCATCAGTTTGAATACATGTGCTGCAAATAATCACAACGCAACTAAATACAAAAACACGCTGCAAATAGCACGGATCACAACAGTTTCCCCAACAAGTGATGAAACTGGCTGGGAAATGCTTATTATTCAAAGTCTACTCATCAGTGGTGTTGTCGATGACCTGAAAGGTGAGCTTTTTTTGTTTATTTTAACACCCTGATCGTGTGCGTAGTGAGTATTTGCAGTTCGTTTCTGTATTTAGCTAGTAGTGCTGTGAGTATTTGCAGTGTGTTTCTGTATTTAACTAGTTGCATTGTGAATATTTGCAGCGTATTTCTGTATTTAGCTAGTTGTGTTGTATTTGAAATGCTTTTCTGTATTTAGCTAGTTGCGTTGTGAGTATTTGAAATGCGTTTCTGTATTTAGCTAATTGCGTTGTGAGTATTTGAAATGCGTTTCTGTATTTAGCTAGTTGTGTTGTATTTGAAATGCGTTTCTGTATTTAGCTAGTTGCGTTGTATTTGAAATGCGTTTCTGTATTTAGCTAGTTGCATTTTGAGTATTTGAAATGCGTTTCTATATTTAGCTAGTTGCGTTGTGAGTATTTGAAATGCGTTTCTGTATTTAGCTAGTTGCGTTGTGAGTATTTGAAATGCGTTTTTGTATTTAGCTAGTTGTGTTGTGAGTATTTGAAATGCGTTTCTGTATTTAGCTAGTTGCGTTGTATTTGAAATGCTTTTCTGTATTTAGCTAGTTGCGTTGTGAGTATTTGAAATGCGTTTCTGTATTTAGCTAATTGCGTTGTGAGTATTTGAAATGCGTTTCTGTATTTAGCTAGTTGTGTTGTATTTGAAATGCGTTTCTGTATTTAGCTAGTTGCGTTGTATTTGAAATGCGTTTCTGTATTTAGCTAGTTGCATTTTGAGTATTTGAAATGCGTTTCTATATTTAGCTAGTTGCGTTGTGAGTATTTGAAATGCGTTTCTGTATTTAGCTAGTTGCGTTGTGAGTATTTGAAATGCGTTTCTGTATTTAGCTAGTTGCGTTGTGAGTATTTGAAATGCGTTTTTGTATTTAGCTAGTTGTGTTGTGAGTATTTGAAATGCGTTTCTGTATTTAGCTAGTTGCGTTGTATTTGAAATGCGTTTCTGTATTTAGCTAGTTGCGTTGTGAGTATTTGAAATGCGTTTCTGTATTTAGCTAGTTGCGTTGTGAGTATTTGAAATGCGTTTCTGTATTTAGCTAGTTGCGTTGTGAGTATTTGAAATGCGTTTTTGTATTTAGCTAGTTGTGTTGTATTTGAAATGCGTTTCTGTATTTAGCTAGTTGCGTTGTGAGTATTTGAAATGCGTTTCTGTATTAAGCTAATTGTGTTGTGAGTATTTGAAATGCGTTTCTGTATTTAGCTAATTGTGTTGTGAGTATTTGCAGCGCGATTCTGTATTTAGCTAGTTGTGTTGTATTTGAAATGCGTTTCTGTATTTAGCTAGTTGCGTTGTGAGTATTTGAAATGCGTTTCTGTATTTAGCTAGTTGCGTTGTGAGTATTTGAAATGCGTTTTTGTATTTAGCTAGTTGTGTTGTATTTGAAATGCGTTTCTGTATTTAGCTAGTTGCGTTGTGAGTATTTGAAATGCGTTTCTGTATTAAGCTAATTGTGTTGTGAGTATTTGAAATGCGTTTCTGTATTTAGCTAATTGTGTTGTGAGTATTTGCAGCGCGATTCTGTATTTAGCTAGTTGTGTTGTATTTGAAATGCGTTTCTGTATTTAGCTAGTTGCGTTGTGAGTATTTGAAATGCGTTTCTGTATTTAGCTAGTTGCGTTGTGAGTATTTGAAATGCGTTTTTGTATTTAGCTAGTTGTGTTGTATTTGAAATGCGTTTCTGTATTTAGCTAGTTGCGTTGTGAGTATTTGAAATGCGTTTCTGTATTAAGCTAATTGTGTTGTGAGTATTTGAAATGCGTTTCTGTATTTAGCTAATTGTGTTGTGAGTATTTGCAGCGCGATTCTGTATTTAGCTAGTTGTGTTGTATTTGAAATGCGTTTCTGTATTTAGCTAGTTGCGTTGTGAGTATTTGAAATGCGTTTCTGTATTAAACTAATTGTGTTATGTTGTATTTGAAATGCGTTTCTGTATTAAGCTAATTGTGTTGTGAGTATTTGCAGCGCGATTCTGTATTTAGCTAGTTGCGTTGTGAGTATTTGCAGCGCAATTCTGTTTTTGGTTGTGTTGTGAGTATTTGCATCGCGTTTCTGTATTTATTTAGTTGCATTGTGTTGTATTTGCAGCAATTTTCTGTATTTAGTTGTGTTGTGAGTATTTACTGCATGTTTCTGTATTTGGTTTCATTGTGAGTATTTGCAGCGCGATTCTGTATTTAGCTAGTTGTGTTGTGAGTATTTGAAACACGTTTCTGTACTTATCTAGTTGCATTGTGTTGTATTTGCAGCAATTTTCTGTATTTAGTTGTGTTGTGAGTATTTACTGTATGTTTCTGTATTTGGTTGGGTTGTGAGTATTTGCAGCACGTTTCTGTATTCAGTTGGGTTGTGAGTATTTACTGAATGTTTCTTTTTTGCATTGTGAGTATTTACTGCATGTTTCTGTATTTGGTTTCATTCTGAGTATTGGCAGCGTGTTTCTGTATTTGGTTGCATTGTGAGTATTTGCAGCACGTTTCTGTATTTGGTTGTGTTGTGAGTATTTGCAGCACGTTTCTGTATTTAGTTGTGTTGTGAGTATTTGCAGCACGTTTCTGTATTTGGTTGTGTTGTGAGTATTTGCAGCACGTTTCTGTATTTAGTTGTGTTGTGAGTATTTGCAGCACGTTTCTGTATTTGGTTGTGTTGTGAGTATTTGCAGCACGTTTCTGTATTTGGTTGTGTTGTGAGTATTTGCAGCACGTTTCTGTATTTAGTTGTGTTGTGAGTATTTGCAGCACGTTTCTGTATTTGGTTGTGTTGTGAGTATTTGCAGCACGTTTCTGTATTTAGTTGTGTTGTGAGTATTTGCAGCACGTTTCTGTATTTGGTTGCATTGTGAGTATTTACTGTATGTTTCTGTATGTAGTTGCGTTGTGAGTCTTTGCAGCATTTTTCTGTATTTGGTTGCGTTGTGAGTATTTACTGTATGTTTCTGTATGTAGTTGCGTTGTGAGTCTTTGCAGCATTTTTCTGTATTTGGTTGCATTGTGAGTATTTACTGTATGTTTCTGTATGTAGTTGCGTTGTGAGTCTTTGCAGCATTTTTCTGTATTTGGTTGTGTTGTGAGTATTTGCAGCACGTTTCTGTATTTGGTTGTGTTGTGAGTATTTACTGCATGTTTCTGTATTTGGTTTCATTCTGAGTATTGGCAGCGTGTTTCTGTATTTGGTTGCGTTGTGAGTATTTGCAGCACGTTTCTGTATTTGGTTGCGTTGTGAGTATTTGCAGCACGTTTCTGTATTTGGTTGCGTTGTGAGTCTTTGCAACATTTTTCTGTATTTAGTTGCGTTGTGAGTATTTGTAGCATGTCTAGTCAGAATGATGAAGTAAAATTGTGAAAGATTATTACAATTTAAAATAGTAGTTTTCTATTTGAATATATTGTAAAATGTAATTTATTCCTGTGATCAAAGCCAAATTTTCAGCATCATTCCTCCAGTCTTCAGTGTCACATAATCCTTCAGAAATAATTCTAATATGCTGATTTGCTGTTCAAGAAACATTATTAGTCAAATTATTTTTCAGTTTGTTCTACAATCACATGAACCTGTTATAGGGACTTCTGTATTACAGACTTGGCACAATGTCATGTGTATGGTAGGAAATATTCAATGCATCTCAAAATAATCTTTTTTTCCATGATAGCATACTTTCTGATTGTATTTTGAGCTTGATTTTTACAAAGTGTTGATTCAGAATAAACATGTAAGGGCTCGTTCTGTCTGTACGTCACAGATGGCCACAATACATCAGAAAACAGCATGTATTGGAACAATCCTCCCGGGCCTCTTTTACATTCCATCAACAAGGCAATTCTCTCCGCGGGTGTCTGGCCTCTCTGCGTAACAACAGTCCGTCACATAATTGTCCTGTAGTTTCAGAGGAACAAAAGGATGTTTTAGTGGTAATAGATGTTTAAACCATGTTTTACAGGTTTACGATGGATTTGATGTCCACTGTGTATTCAAAAGAAAGAGACAATTTGATTTGTGGAAATAGTTTGTTTGCATCACGTTCAAGCATCTGTCCATACAGGAAGAAACTTTTTCCCTGTTAAACACTTCTGTGCAGTTTGATCATATTGATTAAATAATTAAAGAAATAAAAATAATTAAATACTCAATTACATTGCATTGTAACACTTGTTTTAAAATAAATACTGTTGTTAATCTAAACTACAATGTACAAATGATAAAATCTGGCTAAACAACAAATAACCCTAAAAGACAAACAACACATAGTTAAAAAAAACAAAAAAAAAAAACAGTCTTTTTAACTATACTACTGCTTTCCACAGTAATTGAACAGTTTTCCGACAGGTGTCAGTGTGCGTGTGGCCACAGAGTGAATCACGCACTGTATGGCAGCGATGAAGCGCTGTATCTCGCGAGATTTGAGTCGTTGGTCGTTATTTGAAAGATGGCTGCGGAGGCGCGTTCAGTGACTGAGAGAGACACGGCAGACGGGTGAGAACCAACAAAAACACACTTTATTCAATGAAAACACTGATGATATCAAGTAATTAAACACATGAACAGATCTACATTGCAAACCTGTTATATTAATATCGCCTTTTAACGCATAAACAACATGGCAGCACTCAAGTCAAGTGCTGTAACGTTAATGGATTGATGGTGTTTTCACGATCTCTTGTTTAACGTTATTTGCTTTTTGTCCCCTGTGATCTTTCATTTTATTAATTTGATGTTTATATAATGAACATAATATAGATATTTCTTACTGTACATAAACATGATATTACCTAATTTACCCTTAAGGTCCTTTCCAAAACAAAAGATTCGTTACTCTCATTTCATTCTATTCGTATATGTTTATGTAACGTATGTATTATGTGTCAACCTCTGTTGTGATTTGTTGTCATTCATCAGAGCTGTATAGGTGCTGATGATCAGCTGTACAGTAAATAATGTTTATATATAGAGGTCAGTGGTGTTGATATGCAAATGTGGGTTGTGATATATGACCCCTTAAAGAGTTAGTTCACCCAAAAATGAAAATTCTGTCATTTATTACTTACCCTCATGTCGTTCCACACCAGTAAGACTTTCGTTAAACTTCGGAACACAAATTAAGATATTTTTGTTGAAATCCAATGGCTCGGTGAGGCCTCCATAGGGAGCAATGACATTTCCTCTCTCAAGATCCATTAATGTACTAAAAACATATTTAAATCAGTTCATGTGTGTACAGTGGTTCAATATTAATTATAAAGCGACGAGTATATTTTTGGAGCGCCAAAAAAACAAAATAACGACTTATAGCCTATAGTGATGGCTGATTTCAAAACACTGCTTCAAGACGCATTGGAGCGTTATGAATCAGCAGTTCGGAGCACCAAAGTCATGTGATTTCAGCAATTGGCAGTTTAGTTGCTTCCCAAACGATGCACTATACACATGTAGTGCATGTACTACATGTACTCATCCATGTAGTGCGTGAATTGTATAAGTTTATTTTGTCATTTAACATCGGAGTCTGATATCCTCTCTACGTACTACGTAATTAAATATGTGACAGTTGCGTGCATGAAGTGTCCAACATTCCACACTTCGTTTTTTCCGTTAATTTAGTGCATCATCCGGGTATTTAAATTGGACTTTTTCATTTTGGAATTTTCAGTGTGAACGCACTACTTTCACTATTTATACTTAAAAACATCATAGAATAGTGCATAAGTACGCGAATTGGGATGCACTTTCTGACACGCGATCTGAATCATAATTCGATACATTGATTCATAATACTCCGATGCTTCCTGAAGCAGTGTTTTGAAATCGGCCATCACTAAATAAATCGTTATTTAGTTTTTTTGGTGCACCAAAAATATTCTCGTCGCTTTATAATATTAATATTGAACCACTGTACTCACATGAACTGATTTAAATATGTTTTTAGTACATTAATGGATCTTGAGAAAGGAAGTGTAATTGCTCCCTATGCAGGCCTCACTGAGCCACTGATTTTGACAAAAATATCTTAACTTGTGTTCCGAAGATTAATGAAGGTCTTACAGGTGTGGAACGGCATGAGGGTGAGTAATAAATGACAGAATTTTCATTTTTGGGTGAACTAAACCTTTAAAGAATAAGTAACCTATCAGTTCTGGCAGTTTTTATATCTCATATTCTCACATATACAGGTGCATCTCAATAAATTAGAATAACATGAAAACTTTTTTTTTTTTTTTTTTTGGGAAATTTAATTCAAAAAGTAAAACTTAAATATATTCTAGATTTATTAGACGTAAAGTAAAATATTTCCAGACTTTTGTTTTCATTTTGATGATTACAGCTTGCTGCTCATCAAAATAAAAAAAATCAGTATCTCAAATTATTAGAATATTTCAGGGCTCAACGCTAAGGATTTTTTGAGCTCGCCCGGTCAGGCCAGTGGTTAAAATTTTTACTTGCCCTGCCAAAATTTTCACTGGCCCCACAATAAAAAAAATAATAATAAAAGAATAAAAAGAAAAGAAAAGGGGCCTTTAAAATAAGCCTAGTTATGTTTTTTGTTTTTGATACATGCAACCTTAATAAATAAGGTTATGACACCCAAAAGCTACTAAATTAACTCACTTAAATTTTAAATATTGTTAGACAAGTAATCAAATTACAAGTAATGGCAAAAATAGCCTAAATACAACAGAATTAGGGCTGGGGGATATATCGCATTCAATTGTCACGCGCATTTCGTCAGTAAAGCCGGTACCCTGATTACCGCTAAATCGCAATCACCTGCTTTCAAATGGAGCGGCATTTAATAGACAGAGCCGTAGATCACTGATAAGCCACGCAATATCGCGTTCATTATCGAAGTCAATATATATCTCCCAGCCCTAAACAGAATAAACATAAAAAACATCTTTTTAGGTTATGTAGGCTTAAACCTGTTTCAGGTACAAAAATTGTAATGTATACTATAAACTATAGATTAAACTTTATTAAAGTTAATCAGTCAAGAGCAGTTACTGATGCATAAATAATGTTTTGAAATGATTTGAAAATATTGTTATTTGAAATTATATAAAATGAAAAGATGCTTTAAATGTGAAATTAAACCCGCCAGTAGGTGGCAGCAAGTCCGTGTTAATGAGTGAGTCATTGAGATTCAACTGATTCATTCAAACGGCCGATTCATTCAGGAAGCGTTGCTCAGAGACACAAAACAATGCTGTGGACTGTGTTTGGAACTATTTTTGTTGGCAAAATAGAGCGAAACAACCGATTTGGTGTCTAAAATGTAAGTCACTTAATATAAACTGCTTGTTTATTAAACTGTACATTGTATAAAATTAGTAATCACTTATATTTGGATAAAAATGGCAATCTTCGTGTAATATTGGTTAACTATATTAAATTATATAAATATAAAAGACATGCAGGGGCATTTTGCCCCATGTCTTGAATTCTGGGGGCATTTTAATAGACTAAATCATGCAGTGAAATCGTGCACTAAATATGCAGGCGCACTAGTTTAACCTACTAGACTACGTCACGTAGTGCATGCGTGCACTCAATGGGTGTGTTTTTGTTTATTTTGTGTAAAGTGAGGGACATACTCTGTAATATCAGCTTGTTAAATCAACAATTACAATATCATAGACGATATACGCACATCTTACAGCACTGGCCCGATCGGGCAAGTGACAGTTCCGTCTACTGTGAAATGAGGGTAAGCCACAGAGGGTCATTGCTGAAAGAGCTGGCAGTTCGCAGAGTGCTGTGACAGAGCATATTCATGGAATATTGACTGGAAGGAAAAAGTGTGGTAGGAAAAGGTGTACAAGTGAAAGGAATGACCGCAGGCTTGAGAAGATTGTCAGGCGAAGCCGATTTAAGAACTTAGGAGAGCTTCAAAAGGAGTGGACTGAAGCTGGAGTCAGTGCATCAAGAGCCACCACACGCAGACGTCTTCAGGAAATGAGCTACAACTGTCACATTCCACGTACCAAGCCACTTCTGAACCAAAAACAACGTCAGAAGCGTCTTACCTGGGCTAAGAAGACAAAGAATCTATGGGGTATTGTTAAGAGGAAGATGAGAGACACCAGACCCAACAATGCAGAAGAGCTGAAGGCCGCTATCAAAGCAACCCGGGCTTCCATTACACCTGAGCAGTGCCACAGGCTGATCGCCTCCATGCCACGCCTCACTGATGCAGTAATTCATGCAAAAGGAGGCCCAACCAAGTATTGAGTGCATAGAAATGAACATACTTTTCAGAAGCCTGACATTTTTGTTTAAAATATCCTTTTTTATTGATCTTATGAAGTATTTAATTTATTGAGATGGGTTTTTGTTAAATGTGAGCCAAAATCATCACAATTAAAAGAACCAAAGACCTTCAGTCTGTGTGCATTGAATTTATTTAATACACAAGTTCCACAATTTGAGTTGAATTACTGAAATAAAGGAACTTTACTTAACCACGACACTCTAATTTATTGAGATGCACCTGTATGTGTTTTTGCAGCGATTCTTCATTTGGAGATCTGAACACAAACATGGAGACGGAGTCATCCAGTGGAAAAGAGACTATGGTATGATGTTTGACACATGAGGAATTATACATTATGCATCTTTAAGTCAGCATAAGAAATTCAATAATCTAGATTTGAACACTCATTCCTTCTCTTATTGTGAATGATTTACATTATTTCACATATTGCTTATCATCTTAACTGTTATTTTAGTATAATTTATATATTTTGAATTAGCCTTTATGTTTATATTTTTTTAGTTTTCATTTAAGATTTAGTTTGGGCTGTTAAACGATTAATCGCATCCAAAATAAAAGTTTTTTTACATAATATACAGTATGTGTGTACTGTCTATAATTATGTATATTTAAATACATACATACATGTTTTAAGAAATATTTGTGTGTATATTTATATAACTTGTATATATAAATATTTTATATATTAATATAACAATTTGTTGTTAAATATATACATGCATGTGTGTGTATTTATATATACATAATAATTATACACAGTACACATTATGTTAACACAAACTTATATTGGATGTGATTAATTGACTGCACTGTTAGTAATTTTTGCCATTTTATATATGTTAATATTTTTATTTGGTCAGACTTTAATTTATAGTCAAATTCTCACTATTAACTAACTTTTAACTATTACTTTTTCCTCAAACTCTTAATTACTGCTAATAGTTAGTATGGTAGTTAAGTTCAGGTATTGGGTAGGATTATGGGATGTAGAATATGATCATGCAGAATAAGTTATTAATATAAAGTAGTAATAAGCAGCCAATATCCTAGTAATATGCATGAGATGCTAATAAGCAACTAGTTAATAGTGAGAATTGAACCCTAAACTACCTTTATTTTCATGTAGCTTTAATTAATTTCAGTTTTAGTAATTTTAGTACTTTAACGAACTTATTTCAGTAAGTTAAACATTTCATTTATTTAAGTTAAAGTTTTTATCTAATAATAAATATGTATTTAAAGTATGTAATGAATGTAATATGTATGTAAAGCTGAATATGAAATATATATATTATTATATTATATTAATAGTTCTCATTTTAGTTAACAATAACTCTGCTTCTTAATCCTCTTTTGAAATCAATTCCCTATGGATAAGTATAACATTTTGTATATAAAAAGCCCTAATACCTCACTGAATGTCCTGCATTACTTGGAAATGTCACATTACAGAAGTCAAACGGCTAAAGAATGTGATGTTTCATGGTCACTTTCAAGCAGGTTTTCAGTACAACTTAACATCGTGTTTGTTTGGGTCCTCAGGACACGGCGGGTGACAGTTCTGAGGCGGCGGACGCACAGACGGGCTCTGGAGACGATGAGAACGGCCGTCAGCTGGGTGATGTGGAGCTGCAGTGTGCGCTGTGCATGAAGTGGTTCACAGCAGACACGTTCAGCATTGACACGGCGTGCGTTGGTCTCTATGATCTCCTGGCTTAGATGGACGGGTGTCCCACATGCATGTACTTATGCTGTCTGTTTTCTCATTCCTGCAGAACTTGCCTGCCGTTCATGACCAATTATGTGTTTCACTGCAACGTGTGTCACCACAGCGGCAACACGTACTTTTTGAGGAAACAAGCAAGTGAGTAGATCTGTTTGACTTGCTGAATTAGTGTTGCATACTGCTGTTTGAATTGTTGCTAGGGATGCACCGATTTTTAATGGCTGTTTCCGATTGCCAATTTTTTTACAAGCAAATGGCCTGATTCTGATACCAGTTGCTGATTTTTATTTTTTCTTCAAGCAGATTTTTTTGTTTATTTGCTCTATTACAGGCCAAACTGGCCTAAAAGAATTAGTTCACTTCAGAATTAAAGTTTCCTGATAATTTAGTCACCCCCATGTCATCCAAGATGTTCATGTCTTTCTTTCTTCAAAAAGAAATGAAGGTTTTTGAGGAAAACATTCCAGGATTATTCTCCTTATAGTGGACTTTACTGGGGTTCAACGGGTTGACGGTCCAAATGTCAGTTTCAGTGCAGCTTCAAAGAGCTCTACATGATCCCAGACGAGGAATAAGAGTCTGATCTAGAGAAACAATCAGTCGTTTTCTAAAAAAAAAAAAAAAAAAATAATATACTTTTTAACCACAAATGCTCGTCTTGCACTGCTCTGTGATACTTCAATACTTCCGCCTACGTCATGCGTGACCTTTCCAACGTGATTACGTAATGCGTGGCACATGCAAAAACAGCAGATGAATGAAAATGCAAATACACTCTCTGACAGTAGGTGGCGCTTATGGATCAGCAGAGAGAATAGATGTAGCATTTCCTTGGTTGCAGCACTTTGCTTATAAAGAGGAATAGAAAATGCCATCAAAACTATTCTGAAGATAGTCAGTTCCCTTTAGAGACGCATTCATGTAAACCACCACCCCCAATTAAATATTTATGTTTCTCTTCCTCTATTTTAAGCAGCAAACAGTGATCTGGTACAGTATTTTCTGTGCTCTCCTCTCTTTGCGTCCGTATTCAGCGTGTCCTGTCTCTGGCCTGTGTTAACGCCGTGTTTACAGACTTCATAATATTTCCACACAAATGACATTTGGGAAATGACTATTTGTTACGTAGGTTGTGTGAAGTAAAGTACATCAGTATTACAGTCAGTATTTTTTCCTCATCTTTATTATATCCACAGATCTGAAGGAGATGTGTCTCACTGCTTTGGCAAATCTGACATGGAGGTCCAGAACTCAAGAGGAGCATCCCAAAACAATGTTCTCTAAAGATAAGGTAGACTTTCTGCTGAAGTTAGCTGATTGTAGTGCCATGTTTTTCACACATTGTGGTTTCAGTGGTGTTGTTTGGTCTCTTGTAAAGGACATCATACCTTTCATTGACAAATACTGGGAGTGTATGACGACCCGTCAGAGGCCTGGCAAACTGACATGGCCAAATAATATTGTCAAAACTATGGTGAGTAATTGGTTTGTTTCAGAGATTATCTTGATTCTTAATTTTTTGTGTCTTGTAATGTGGTTTATTGAGTTTTATAAAGGCTGACTTGTGTTGTTTGGACTCAGAGTAAAGAGCGTGATGTTTTCCTGGTGAAAGAACATCCAGACCCCGGCAGCAAAGACCCTGAAGAGGACTATCCCAAATTTGGTTTGCTTGATCAGGTGCGACCCATAACACTGTTTAAATTGTTTTCCTATTTTATAGGCCGAGTGGTTATTATCAGTTTTGCTACGCATTTTGGAAAAGTATGGAATTTGAGCAATTCCAGGTCCGGATATTCCAGTATGAAAAAAAATGAATGTGCATGTGCCACTCACACCAGCAACAGATAAAGCTGTGAAACATCATCTAAATCAGACTGTACTTCACTGTTTGGTCATTGTGCAACATCAAACCACAATTACAGTATCAAACCGATGTGTCAGAGGTAAAAATAAGCAGTTAATAAAGCATTTTAGGTTCTTCATCATGCAAGCACGTGTTATCCCTTTGAAAAAAACATTGGAAAATATTTACAGATGACTGTGCTATGTACACAATAGAATGCAAAAAAATAAACAACCGTTTGTTAAATGTGGATTGAAAAATGTTCAAATTAGAAGTTTGAGTCTGGAAAAGTATGGAATTTTTAAATGAAAAATATAGAACTTCTGTATAATTGAAATAGAATACTGCATACTTGCATTATATTCTTCACATACCGCATAATAATTTTTGAAAAGTAATTATAATTTTTGCAAATCAATATTATTTGCAGGTAAATGTAGTAGGTCAATTTCTTATAGTACAGTATACATACTACATAAATTGTAATAGAGTAATATGTTACAATGTAAACAAATAAAACATGTTTTCGGTAATTAAAATAAAGCTAAAATAAAATAGAAATATTTGATAAAGCTTAAATTAAAAAAAAAACTTACATGAAGATGTGAATGAGAACTGAAATAAATACGTTTAGGTACTAAAAGCTATATATAAATATTTTTTAAAAACTAATAAAAATGACAAAGGCACAGAATTACTAAAACTTGAAAACTTATAAATATTAAATAAATGGTATTTCAAAATATGGTTACACATTATAATAAAGTTTATTAGTTAATTAAATTGGAATAAAATATTGATATTGGTATAAAGATTGGAATAAAAACCTAGTGATTGGAATAAAATAAAATATAACCCTAAAGATTGGAATAAAATAATAGCTTAATGCGAGGTTCATGCTGTATATTGGCTTCTCTATTTTTAAAAATAGTATAAAAAATAGTATGCAGTAGGCTGCAATAGACATTTCAAACAGTATTATTATTTCACATTGGTATGACCTTATATTGCAGGTTCAGTGCAGGGAACAGTTAAGTAGCATTTTAATCCAGTCTCAGCAGACCAATCAAATTAACAATCAAGGGAATGCATTGCATTGTGGGATACAGTACTTGATGGGTTTGATTTCTTACGAACATACAGTTTTGTTTTTTGTTTTTTCTAATCTTAAAACTACTTTTAATACTTGTTATATGTTCTGTGTTTGGTTTTATTCAGGATCTGGGCAATATTGGGCCGTCATATGACAACCAGAAGCAGATGACGACCATCACAGGTGCTGGAGGGTTGAACGGTGAGACAGGCTGCTCTAGACTCTAGAAATTGATAAAGTTGCATATTTAAATCTCAATGCTGAGGGAGTTCCTTTAAAGCTGTGCGTTGTATTCCAGGTGGATCAAGTTTTTCAGGTGAATATGGGTAATTTTTCATGTGGCTTTTGAAATCGAAGGCTGATGTTTGGTGCTCCTGTAACTTTCCCTCGCTTTGCATTGATCTTTGCGCTCTTGATTGACTTGCTTGCTCCTTTTGGGCACTTCCCCTCAATCTGCAACCTGATGTCAGCACTAATTCATGTTTCTGTGTGCTTGCACCCCCTCTCTTCCCTGTTAGACAGTGAAATCTAACCGTCATGGCTTTTGGCACATATGAATGGACTGAGGCATATTGCTTTCACATTTTATCGTTGTGTTTGTCAAACGCTGTGACCATTAGATTGAACTCAATCCCTGATCAACACTCAGCCGGGCAGCTCTGTCTGTAAACTGCTGTGAGCATTTGGGTTCGGGCTTTAAGTTAGTTTTGGATGATCAGAGCATGTGAATCAGGCTGAGGTTGATTCTGCGTCATCAGTTTTTGAATAGAGGTATGGATCTGTCACAGGTGGGCTTCCTCCAGCTGCTACAGGAAAAGGCAGAGGAGCCAAACGCAAACAACAGCAGCAACAGGATGGAGCAACTGCTGGAACGGCCAAGAGAACCCGCAGGTACGACAACAAGCACATCTTATAGTCGACATGAAATGAAAATTCACCACATCTGTTTTGTAAATGCTTGTTATTGATCTAATTGTGAATGAGTGACTTTTTCTTTTCTTTTTTGACCTTGTAACGTTTCATCAAAATGTCATAACTGGATCTTCTGGTGAAAATGACAGACTTCTCCAATCATTTATTTCTCTCCTCAGTCGAATGCAAGCTCACATCCATTAATGAGTCCAACACCCACATTTCAAAATCAAATCATTACAACTTTAAGAGATTTAATTATTCTCATTGAAAATTGGTTAAAAAACAAAAAAAAATTAACCAAAACTTTTACTTCAGCAGGTAACAAACAAAAACCAACAAATTTTAAAATTTAAAAATATATATATTTTTTTAAATGTGAAAATATTAAAAAAATATTAAAAACATTGAAAAATATTTTAAAACAATACATGTACATCTTATTGGATTTTTCACCATTGTGCCCAAAAGTTTTTTTTCACTGAAAATGTACAAGGTTTTTGCACTGTACAATTGCACTAAATAATTTATAACAAGACATTGTTAAATTTATATACTATTTTGCAATTCATTTCAGTTAAACATGGTAAATATATTTAACGCAATTAATGCAGCTGCAGCATAAACAAACACCCAAAACACCTTTCGCACTTGAACAGAAAAATAATTTCAAAATGCCTGTTTTTGGTGAGTATCCTCATAAGCACACTCTTAAATGAGTTAAAAAGTGTTAAATGAACATAAAGAGTTGAGGAAAAACTGATGCATGTCAAATCTGGGTCATGTGCGTCAGGTCTTAAAGTGACAGCAGCTGTCTATGTTGTTAATGGTAATCAAAGAACAAAAGAAAAAGAGAAAATTACTCGCTGCTCTTGACTGAATAACTTTTGTAGCTTCAATAAGGATTAATCTGTATTCAATTTATAGTTAATGTGAAGATAATTTTAAGTTCACTTAAATTAAAGTTAGATTTTTTTTTAAAAGCCTTTTAACATTTTTAATTTTGAATGGCTATCATTTATGGCTAAAATAGTGGTCAACCGATATGTGTTTTTCAGGACCGATGCGATCAAGTAGATCGACAACCGATATTATGAACCGATATATGTCTGGTGTAAAAATTACAATTAATGCCAAAATTTAAGAATAACAAGGGCTCTAACAACAACTTTCTTTGAATGCTTTTAAACATATCTTTAATTCTGAGAACTGTTAATAATAACATTAATAATAATAATAATAATAATAATAATAATAATAATGACATAAAAAGTGCAGGGAGCACCCAGCAGCATTCTGTAAACATTTTGTAAAGCTTAAAGAAGTAAACAACAACAAGCAACAAATGAGTTCTGACAGAGGTGGCTGCATCAAGGCCAAAAAGCGCATTTCAGAATTAAATTATTTTATCCGCAAATCATTTTTGAAAATAACTGATATCGATAACCAGAAAAATGCTTAATATCGGCTGGGCCAATAATCTTTGCTAAAACCCCTTGGCTAAAATTGAGCCCCATTTAATAGAGACATCAGTATCAGTGATACTGGCATTCATTAGAAAAAAAGATAGCATTAAATGCATATTTAAAATATACCGTCTTTATGTTGTTTCTAAATGAATTTGGAGATTCAATTTGAAATTAATACAATATAAAAAATACTTGTAATATGTGATTCATTTAAGTTTTACTCTTTGTTTTAGTGACCCGCTGTTCTCAGCGCAGCGCCTGCCGCCTCATGGTTACCCTCTCGAGCACCCCTTCAACAAAGACGGATATCGCTACATCCTAGCCGAGCCGGATCCCCATGCTCCTGATCCAGAAAAACTGGAGCTGGACTGCTGGGCCGGGAAGCCCATCCCTGGAGACCTGTACCGTGCGTGTCTGTATGAGAGGGTGCTGCTGGCACTGCATGACAGAGGTACATGTGTCATCCAGAACATCCAATCAAAACAATCCTTGTGAACAATGGTTTACTAATGAATCTTTTTGACTATTTCAGCTCCACAGCTAAAGATTTCGGATGACCGCTTGACGGTGACTGGAGAGAAGGGCTACTCGATGGTCCGAGCGTCTCATGGGGTCAGAAAGGGCTCATGGTATTTTGAGGTCACTGTGGACGAGATGCCTCCGGACACTGCCGCTCGACTGGGCTGGTCGCAGCCTTTAGGTCTGTCCTGTAACAACACTGTGTTAAGCCTGCTAACAGTTATAGAGGCCTACTGAACATATACCCCATTTTTTTTATCATCTGAAATGTGCTGCGACTTATATATATATAATGCAATGAACAGCAAGCATGCAAAACATGCAAAATATATTTAGATTTTTGCTGTATGAGAGAGATACACTACTGGCCAAAAGTTTGGATTTATTTTATTTTATTTGTTTTTAATTTTTTTTTAAAAGTCTGTTCTGCTCACCAAGGCTTCATTTATTTGATCAAAACTACAGTAAAAACAGTAATATTTGGAAATATTATTACAATTTTAAATGGCTACTTTCTATTTGAATATATTTTAAGATGTAATTTATTTCTGTGATCAAAGCTGAATTTTCAGCATCATTACTCCAGTCTTCAGTGTCACATGATCCTTCAGAAATCACTCTAATATGATGATTTGATACTCAAGTAACATTTATGATTATTATCAATGTTGAAAACACTTAATAAAACTCATTAATATGTTTTTAGGAGTCTTTATGAATAGAAAGTTCAAAGAACTGCATCCTTTGTAAATTAGAAATGTCTTTACTGTCATTTTTGGCTAATTGCTGAATAAAGTATTAATTTCCTTTTTTCTTTTTGGACGTGTATCACCATTTCCACAAACATATTAAGCAGCAAAAACTGGTTGAAATCAATGTTTTCCACATTGATGATAATCAAAAATGTTTCTTGAGCAGCAAATCATCATATTAGAATGATTTCTGAAGGATCATGTGACACTGAAGACTGGAGTAATGATGCTGAAAATTCAGCTTTGATCACAGAAATAAATTACATTTTACAATATATTCACATAGAAAACAGTTCTTTAAAATCATAATAATATTTCACAATATTACTGTTTTTATGGTATTTTTGATCAAATAAATGCAGTCTTGGTGAGCAGAAGAGACAAAAACATTTTTTAAAAATCGTAATTAATTTTGCAAACTTTTGCAGTATACTTGAACCCAAGTTTAGCTCATTTCCCACATGCTGGTAGTTAGGCTTGGTGTTTATAATGGATGGCACTATATTTTGCTTATACTTATTTTTTTATTTAATTTCTGTACCATTAAATTTTAAGTTTGTTGTGAGGTGAGGGAAATATTTCAGATGCGATTTATCTGTGTTTTTTTCTCTCAACGATGCAATTTTGACTTGGTGTGACTTGTACAGCAATATGTATTTACAGTGTTCATCATATGTCTTTTATCCCAGGAAACCTTCAAGCTCCTCTGGGTTATGATAAGTTCAGCTACTCGTGGCGCAGTAAGAAAGGAACGCGCTTCCATCAGTCCATAGGAAAGCATTTCTCTGATGGATACGGGCAGGGTGACATCTTGGGCTTTTACATTGAGCTTCCAGACGGGACCGAAACTGCCAAGGCTCTGCCTGACACGTACAAGGACAAGGTATGATCAAATTGAATAGTTTATTCTTTTACTTTAGTTTTAAAAAAAAAACAACAAAAAAAAAATTATAGTATGACTTTTACTTTTAGTTCATGTCATCTATGTGCTAGTGCTCTCCTAAAAGATCAAATGAATTGTCTAATGTCATCTTAAGTGATTAATATTGTCGATTCTTCTCAAAGGCGCTGATCAAATTCAAAAGCTACTTGTACTTTGAAGAGAAAGATTATGTGGACAAGGCTGAGAAGAGTTTAAAACCCACCAGTACCAGCCGAGTGAGTGTTTCATCGCATTGAATTCATGCACTCAAAATATTGCATGAATGATGCCATCACTGATGTTTCATGTTTTGGTTTTTAGATGATATTTTTCAAGAATGGAGTGAATCAAGGTGTGGCCTATGAGAATCTGTTTGAGGGGATGTACTACCCTGCCATATCCCTCTACAAGAGCTGCACGGTACGAAAAAATGGGGGTGTTTACATGACAACGTTTTCAACTAAAAATCATTTATTAATCATTTATTTGCTCGACAACAGCATTTTGGGGGCCTGAAAATGCAAAATATTGAAAAAGGATTTCAAAGTGAACATTTTTGAAAATGACATCATCGTCTCTGTGTAAGCTACAAAAATGCAAATTTGTGAAAATGGCGACGTCATGTGCATGCATATTAAGTGTTCAGTCTATAGAGATGCTTGAGGACAACCAAACAACAATGGCGAACCACATGACTGTGTTTGTGCTGCTGTGAAGATACTGAGTTTATCAGCTCTTCTCCAGCAAAGTGTAAATTTACAGCACTTTATTGCATCATCTACGACCAGCAGAGATGCATTATTTACCCTTATCTTGAATTATTATTTTTTTGTATTTTTGAATGCATATGTGCGCAAGCTTGTAGTGTTCCTTACATCGCCATCTACTGGCCTGACATGCATAATACAGCATTTTCAGATCTTTTCTCAGGATCCGTGTGAACAGGGATCGCATGCAGAACTTTTCAAAAACGCAAAGGAAAAATGTTTCCTTTTTATTACGTTGTTGTCTTGTAAACGTACCTTAAAAGTCCGATTTTGCCAAAGTAAACAAAATATTTAAACAGATATTCTTTGTTGATATGCCGTAGGAAAGAAACTCTTTAATGTTATAACTTTCATCTTATTGTGGATCTTACTTTTTATTATGCACAACCACAGGTTTGGGGTCAGTAAGATTTTTAATTGTTTTTGAAAGTCTCTTCTGCTCACCAAGACTGTATTTATTTGATCAAAATTACAGTAAAAACAGTAATATTGTGAAATATTATTACAATTTTAAATAGCTATTTTCTATTTGAATATATTGTAAGATGTCATTTATTCCTGTGATCAAAGCTGAATTTTCAGCATCATTACTCCAGTCTTCAGTCTCACATGATCCTTCAGAAATCATTCTAATATGCTGATCTGCTGCTCAAGAAACATTTAATATTATTATCAACGTTAAAAACAGTTATGTGGCTTCATATTGTTGTGGAAAAGTTCAAAAGAACAGCATTTATTTGAAATATGGAATATTTTATAACATTATAAATGTCTTTACTGTCACTTATAATCAATTTAATGCATATATACTGAATAAAAATATTTAAAAAATCGTATTTACCCCAAATCTTTGAAAAAGGTATTATATGTGCAAATTTGTCCTGTCTGCCTGTAACTGTGTCTGTGGATGATGCAATTTCACAGCATCACAGTTCATGTCCTTGTTTTGATTCGACTCACATAACGTGAAGTTTCCTCCAGTCTAGCTAAGCTATATAAGTTTGACACCCCGGCTATAAAACTGTCATTAGTTACTCTGTATAAACACTAGATGGTGCAGTATGAAAGAGTCGAGATGCAATTGAAAGCAGCATGTTGCACATCTATGAACCAAAACTAATGTGTCCATATAACCGTTCATGATGTTTCCTCTCTCCAGGTGTCTGTCAATTTCGGACCACACTTTAAATACCCACCAAAAGACATCACGTATCAGCCAGTAAGTATGAAGTTCCTTTCCAATTAGTACTGATTGATATATTCGTATTGTTAATTGCCAAAATAAAGGCATATTTCTACTTGGGCTCTGAGTTATGTATGTTGATATTTTGTTTACACCCATTAAATCATTGCAATACCACAATAATGGTTCATTTTAAGCTGAGACAGAGATGCTTTGTCTGGAAAGCAAGTGGACTACACCTTATTATTAACGGCTTTGGCGCAGCACTTTAATTCTAGAGAAGACATTAATACTGCAGATGACGTAGTGTTAATATATATATATATATATATATATATATATATATATATATAATGACATTCTAGGGAAGTGTGTGCTTCAGACTTTATTGGAACAGTCTGGGAATGGCCTTTGCTCTTGCTTTTTGGCCTTGAAATGTTTTTGTAAAATAATAAACATTGCAGTGCATTACTTTGTTTTGTTATATATGCAGTGTTATTTTAGTATCGTTGAGATAATATTATAATTTTATAGTTCATTTTTTTTTTTTTATATATATATAGTTTTTATAGATATATTTTCTGTTTTAATTTTAATTTTAAGGGGGACGCTACGGGAAAAAAGTTTTTTCATGCACCTGTCAGTTTTAAGATTTTGCACTTTTTGGCTTTTCATAAAGGGTTTTTTGGGACTGGTGGAAAGAAAACATCCAAAATGCATGTTTAAGTGTATATTTTATAGCACTTTATGTATTTGCATCTGTAGATTTCAATTATATTAAATATCTTTAAAGGCCGTTTTCTCAAAATTATTTTTTTTCCCTCCTGTTCTAAGTCAGAAATATCCACTTCAGCAGACCTTACATACACCAATCTTTACAGTTTTATTTATGTCTATTTTCTGAAGGTTTTTACAGAGGGATTTGTTGATATCTTTTTCCTGATTTTATACATTTTATTCCTAAAAAAAATTATGAAAATGTACTTATTTTCTGATTTTTATGTTTATTTTTTTATAAAAATAGATATCCAAAATTCCCTCAGTAAAAACCTTTGACTTTAATGTCAAAAACATGAATTTTGAACCTGACTTGATCCAATATTCCGGTTTTTGTTCTAGAAATGTATGGAAATTAGCGCATAGTTAATTAGATAATGCCTCATTTGCATATTTAAACATAACATTTCAGAAAACTTGTAATACAAAATTGTTATCAATTAGCTGGGGAAATATGGTTATAACTATTATTTCATTTTTTTTTACCCTATTCACTTAAAGATTTAATTATTTTGTTGTATGTTTTTGTCATTTTTTTAATTTTGTTTTTGTATGCATATGCGTGTGTGTGTGTGTGTATATATATATATATATATATATATATATATATATATATATATATATATATATACACATGTGTATGTATATATATATACACATGCACATACATATATATGCTTTTAAATGAAAATTATGAAAAATGACTCTTCCTTGTGTTCATTTAGTGAAAAGCACTAAATAAAATAAGCATTATTTATATGCATTATACTTTCTATAGGTTTTTACTCTCTCTTTACTTGGCAGCAATGACTGATCATATTGAAATGCATCACCCTTTATATGCCATTTCAGTGCATATACATAAATATCAATACTTTTTGTTTTGTCAAAAATATACTTTTTAGCTAAATTGCCCAATGTTACTTTCTGTTTTACATAATTAAAGTAATTAAAGTTTTGAACTACTGTAGGTTATTGCACCTTTCATTGTTTTAATGCTCATGATTGTCATGTATCATCAGATGAGTGACATGGGTTGGGGTGCCGTCATTGAACACACGCTGGCCGACATGCTGTACCACGTGGAGACAGAAGTAGACGGCCGGCGGAGCCCACCGTGGGAGGGTTGAAGCCTGAGTCTCTCCACAGAACACAGACTGTCTGATATGAATAAAGCTGAAAACTATTCACTCATGTTTTTCATGCACCATTCTCAATGACTTAGCAATGTTGAAAATATTTTATTAAATCGTTTGTTTTGTATCATTACAGTTGTACCCTGCCCTTGTTTTTCATGCAGGATTTAGAGGGTTTTCCTTATAAAAATCAGCATGCATGTCTCATACTTCAGTTTTCTTTTTATGACACATCATAGTGCACCAGAGCGTGATGTTGATAGATGAATCCAGTTAGATGATGAAGGGGCGGTGTGTCTTATGCAAGTTCACATTACTCATTACACTTCCTCATACTGCGGATTATGTTTTATTTCCTTCATACAGCATCCTTATAGTGGTGTTTTTTCCCTCCCATAACACACATTAACCTGTTAAACTCAGACGTTCAGTTGTGATAGTGTTCTCAGACATCATGGGTTTCCATTCATGGTTTTTTATCTGTTGTTTATTTGTTAATTGGTTTGTAGTCATGCAGATAGATGTAAAATATGATCTCTTTTTTTTTTTGTAAACCATGTTTTATACACAAACTTGTTTTAATAAAGTTAATCTAAAGGATTATGGCTTTAACCATAAATGTATGTTTCTACACTGTTACAATTCAGTATTTATTTATGCAACACCCAGACAATTTACACACCAACTTGGTCTTTTATTTACAAATTTAACATACAAAGCATCTTAAATCTTTAATTTTTTGTAATATGAAAGTATGAAAAGTTTGTGATACAGTATCTACACAATATCTTTTCAATATTATTTAAACAAAGACTGTGAATAACCTCTCCAGTGATGAAGCCATCATGTCTTTAAAAAAAATATGAGGTTTAAAAAGTACAATATTTTTTTTCAGTCCTCACAGCTCTTCTGAAGATAAGCAACGATATATTGGTTCAGCTGATGGATCTCTGTTCTACAACAATGGGGATAAAAATTAAAAAGCGTTTTTATTTTCATACACAAATTGAATTTTAAATGTAAATGACATTAATATTCCAGGTTATTTAATGAAAATGACGTATCTTGCTCTCCTCGGTCTGTTTGTTCGACTTGATTCTTAGATGAACCGCTTTTTTTTTGATGAATCGGTTGATCTGATTCACGAACCAGACTGATCTCAAACTCGATTGATTATCGGAATTAAATTATCAGAGAATAATGACTTAATGTGTCTATCACATTTACTGTTTCAATTTTCGTCGGCGAAAAACCACGCGATCGGGAATTTCGCGTGAAGGCAAAAGTTTTCCTCATGCAAATTTCGCACGTTTTTCACGGATTCGACACAGATGTATGCGGAACTTTTGGTAAACATTTCCCTGAAAGTCGTTTTAAACACAAGTAAATTATTTTTTGGCTGTTATTAGTAGGCTTACGTCGCAAGTTAAAGGATTAGTTCACTCAAAAATGAAAATTCTGTCATTTATTACTTGAGTCATTCTACGAAACGGGTGCCATTTCCACTTTGCATTTTTCAAAATTTTCATTATGAACAAACAATTTTTTAAACAAACCTACAAATTGAAAGATATGTTAATCCTCCAAAAAATATATTTTCCCACCTCAGGCACAAAATCTTTATTAATATTATCCTTTTTATTCAGGCAAGGAAGCCATTCTTGTACAACCCCGTCACGGACAATATGTAGGCCATTGGAGTAGTAAAACAAGAAATGGATTTTTAAAATGTAATGTTTTCCTAATAGAAAAAAAAATCCCTTTTTTGGAAACCATCAATAGAAAGTCGGTAATTTAATATATTTTTTTTATTTTTAGATTTTTAATCTTAAAACATGAATTTGAGCTTTCAATGGCCTCATTGTTTGTACTGAAAAAATGAATTCACTTAAAATAATACAAATAAAGTTACATTTATCTGATCATTCCACACAACAAGAACATCATTCAAAATTAATTTATGTAATATTTAATTTTCTTTCCATAAACTTTTAACAAAATGACCCTGTGACGGGGTGGTAAATGTGACAGGGTGGTATGGACAAAGTGTTTCTCTATATGATCTGCTGGTTTTAACCTTTAAAAACTGGGGGAGGGAGACATTCAAACTGAGTAAAAAGTGTGTGAGTGATACAGTGAGTGAATGAGTGAATTAATAAACCAAACAGTGTTGCCAAGTCTGCATTTTTCCTGCAAAATTGGGCTAGGCTACTTTTACACTGTTGCCATGGGTTGTTTTTCCTGTCCACGGGTTGAAGTGAGCCCAAATAACATGAATAACATATTGAGCCCTTGGAATGCACATTTTACCAAGGGAACCCGGCCAAAAAAAAAAGTTTTACCTCTGAGAATGTGATTTTTATCAGGGGACATTTTGGGATGAAATTTACCACACCGTCACATTAAAAAAAAAAAAAAAAAAAAAAAAAAAAATTTTTAAGATATATCATGTTAAAAAGAACACTTGAATTAATAACTTTAAGCTTTGGAAACATTTTTGTGCCTTATGCATCTGATCAAATGTTGCGGACCCAAATGGCACCCGTTTCGTAGAATGACTCACTTACCCTCATGCCGTTCCACCACCCGTAAGATCCATCCATGTACTAAAAACATATTTAAATCAGTTCATGTGAGTACAGTGGTTCAATATTAATATTATAAAGCAATGAGAATATTTTTGGTGCACCAAAAAAACTAAATAAGGACTTATATAGTGATGGCCGATTTAAAGTTAAAGGTGCCCAAGAATGCTTTTTCACAAGATGTAATATAAGTATAAGGTGTCTCCTGAATGTGTCTGTGAAGTTTCAGCTCAAAATACCCCAATTTTTTTTTTTTATTAATTTTTGTAACTGCCTATTTTGGGGCATCATTAACTAAACACTAATTTTGGCAGCGCCGCCCCTTTAATTCGCCTGCTCCCTGCCACACGAGCTCTCGACTATATTACAGTGCATTTACAAAGTTCACACAGCTAATATAACCCTCAAATGGATCTTTACAAGATGTTCGTTATGCATGCTGCATGCATGCTTCGAATTATGAGAGTAAAGTATTTATTTTGATGTTTACGTTTGATTCTGAATGAATTTGAGGCTATGCTCTGTGGCTAACGGCTAATGCTACACTGTTGGAGAGATTTATAAAGAATTAAGTTGTTTATTCATTATACAGACTGCAAGTGTTTAAAAATGAAAATAGCGATGGCTCTTGTCTCTGTGAATACAGTAAGAAACTATGGTAATTTTAACCACATTTAACAGTACATTAGCAACATGCTAACGAAACATTTAGAAAGACAATTTACAAATATCACTAAAAATATCATGATATCATGAATCATGTCAGTTATTGTTGCTCCATCTGCCATTTTTCGCTGTTGTTCTTGCTTGCTTACCTTGTCTGTGCACAGATCCAGACGTTAATACTGCCTTTCCTGTCTAATGCCTTGAACATGGGCTGGCATATGCAAATATCGGGGTCATGCATATTAATGATCCCGACTGTTACGTAACAGTCAGTGTTATGTTGAGATCCGCGTGTTTTCCGGAAGTCTTTTAAACAAATGAGATTTACATAAGAAGGAGGAAACAATGGAGTTTGAGACTCACTGTATGTCATTTTCATGTACTGAACTCTTGTTATTCAACTATGCCAAGGTAAATTCAAATTTTGATTCTAGGGCACCTTTAAATAACAAATGTCAACATGGTTTATGTAGGATGTCTAGGAATGTATTTATACTACACACCTCAATGCCTAAAGTAGCCTACTTAATCACCTTTAAATAATTGGTTCCTCATTCAATGCATGTTTACAAACAGTTGGAGCTTCTAAAAGATAGAATATGAATCGCCTTAGGGAGACCAGAGGCTGAACTGAAGTGAAAGGACGAGATTTTTCTTAAGCTTGTTTTTGAATGGAAAATGCTTGAAGCTATTTATGGAGTTTAGAAAAACAGAGATGTCAGGGCAGGGCAACCTGTCACTCATATGAAATCGACCAATAGCAAACCATCTAATCAACTCCCGATGGACAAAATCAAGTCCCGACCTACATTTTTCCTTGTATGCAAAGCCATTTCACTTGGATATACACCACAATAGGGAAGAAAAGGCTATTGCAACCTCCGTTTGATGACTTTAAATTGAAAATGACCTGGAATATTGTGTTAAAGTTATAGTTCACCCAAAAATGAAAATTCTGTAATCATTTACTCACCCTCAAGTTGTTCCAAACCTGTATACATTTGACTTTTTTTGAAGATATTGACAGTTGATGAGCCCCGTTGACTTCCATAGTATTTCCTTTCCATACATTGGAAGTCAATGTGGCTGCTTGGTTATAAACAATTTTCAAAATATCTTCCTTTCCTTATGAAACAACTTGAGGGTGAGTAAATGATGACAGAATTTTCATTTTTGGGTGTACTATTCCTTAAATAAAGTTTTAAAAGGGCTCCTTACACGTCTCCTGAAGATTCTGTTCAGCAGCCGGGGTCGACTGTAATCTGGAGGACTATGATTGATGAACCGAGACTCCGTGTTGGTCTGCGGGATTACCGCGGTGCGGTCGAGATCGGGTGTTCTTGTTCCACGTGGCCCAAAAACATTCAGGTCCTTGAAACACTCGGTCTCAATCATCTAAATGAATTTTATTAATGCATATATGAAAAGTTGACCATAAATATACATTGCTCTACTCTAGGTTTCTTCCGTACCTCATTCTGCCAGGGCACAGGCACGCTACCTGTGTTAAACTTGCTGTAGAATTTATCATCGACCTTATCAAGGATCACTCCTTTAACCGTAGAGAACTGATCGATGTCCAGGACGTCTGCACAGTAAACGGCTCTCGGCTGGTGGAGAGAAGAAAATCTGATGAGTAAATAACTCAGATGAACATCACAGGATTGTTTTCAGGTGAGAAACACACTCACGTTGGGAACAAAGGATGGCTGCATCCTTCCTGCCTCAAGTCTTGTAAAGTTGATGTTCTTAAAGAACAAATGACCTTTGATGGCGTCTACTCCTTGCCTGAACTTGCAGCCCAGTCGCTCCTTTGGGTTTTTAGCCAGGAGCTAAAGTGTAAAGCAATTTGAAAAATGTACAGCATTCCTTTCAAATGGAAAATATGACCTAATCAGAGCTGTAGATCAGATCAGATCATATCAATGAAAACAGAAGAGGATTGCACTTATTCAGCAGAGCATAAAATGTGGCCTCACGCTTTTGCAGATGGATGAGGTTTCCTCGTCAAACTTCTCGTCGTATTGCTCGATCATCTCCAGAACCCGTCTGTCTACCTCCTGTTTAGTTAGCTGTTCCTTGTGTTTGCGGAACGGAGGGCTTCCGGCCGTCATCTCGTAGATTAGACACCCGAGTCCCCACCAGTCTACACTAAAACTGTAGTATGTGTTTGTGATGACTTCTGGTGCTGGAGATGGGAAAAAATATCATAAGAAAAGTCTTTTTGCATTGTGACATTAGTTTAATAATAATTAAACACATTTTCCCCTTAACATCACCTTAAAACCAAGCAAACTCATTCTCATAATCTTTTAGTAAATTGTAAAGCATTTAAACATTATCATAGTCATGATAATATACTGTCATTCTGCCTTTATGCTGAATATATAATTATATACATACAGTACAAGTCAAAAGTTTGGAAATAATAAGATTTTTGAAACAAGTCTCAAGACTGCATTTATTTGATCAAAAATACAGTAAAACAGTAATATTGTGTAGTTTTATTAAAAAAATTTCTATTTGAATATATGTTAAAATATAATTTATTTGTGTGATCAAAGCTGAATTACTCCAGTCTTCAGTGTCACATGATCCTTCAGAAATCATTCTAATATGCTCAAGAAACATAATGATTATTATCAATGTTGAAAACATTTTTTTTTAGGATTCTTTGATGAATGGAAAGTTCAAAAGAACAGCATTTAACTGAAATAGAAAGCTTTTGTAACATAACACACTACCGTTCAAATGTTTGGGGTCAGTAAGATTTTTATTTTTTTTTTAAAAAAGAAATTCAAGAAATTAATCATTTTATTCAGCAAGGATGCATTAAATTGATTATAAGTGACAGTAAATACATTTATAATGTTACAAAATATTCCATATTTCAAATAAAGGCTGTTCTTTTGAACTTTCTGTTAACCAAAGAATGAAAAAATATATCACGGTTTCCATAAAAATCTGAATCAGCACAACTGTTTCCAAACATTGATACTAATCAGATATGTTTCCAGATATGTTTCATATTTGAATGATTTCTGAAGGATCATGTGACACTGAAGACTGGAGTAATGATGCTGAAAATTCAGCTTTGATCACAGGAATAAATTACATCTTACAATATATTCATGTAGAAAACAGTTATTTTAAATTGTAATATTATTTTACAATATTACTGTTTTCTACTGTGTTTGTGAGCAAATAAATAAGTGCATAACAAGAGACTTCATTAAAGGGGTCATGAACTGCGTTGTTTTTGTTTTATAATGTTTCCTGTGGTGCACTTATAATGTTAGTATGTTTTTTACATCAAAAATGGTCATAATTTAGAAATATAAGGCATTTTTCCTACCCTGATTTTAGCCTCTGATTTGAACGCTCTGTTTGAAGGGGCGTGTCTGCTGAGAGACTTCAGTGTAAACACCTACTGCTGTGATTGGATGACATCTTTGCATATGAAATAGCTGATTACTCTCTCGAACATTTTTAGCGCGTTTGTTAACTATTACAGCTCTCAAGTTTAATTAATCTTGAAAAGTGTTGATTATAACATTACATTTAGATCTGTGGCATTCGTGGCATGAAAGGTTGCAGTGATGAACATTGTAGCCAATCACAGACATGTTGTTGATGAGAGATCTTGTCATTGCAACTCAATTTCTACATACTAATGAACTAACAGTGCACATATGATGGAACTAAGAGATTTGTTGAATAAAATAAAAAGCCTGATAAACTCAGGCTGTTTGATTGACAGCTCCAGCGTTCTTTGATTGCTTTCTATATATAATTTAATTACATACAGATTATTTTTATCCTACTAAGAGAAACAAGGTGAAGTTGAGCGTTTAGTCACTGGGTTGATTTACTGACACACAGACAAAGATCATCTGACTGTACATGAATCATTAATATCAGATCAGGCATTAGAATGAACTCAGTTACTGACATGTTGTTGCATTACTGTCGAGTCCATATCGTAAAAGTCTGTTTGCATCGAAATGCGTTTGATTTACCAAAGAATCCACAGTGAAATGTACCGAATACAAATAAATAAAGCTCAACTGAGACATTCACATTGTTGAAAATAAATAATTATATTCCTAGCTTGAAAGGTAACGTTATTTTAGATCGCTCTTCGATCCAGTGGGCGGGGCTAACGCTGCAATGATGAAGTAGGCGTTGACTTCTTCTGCGGAGGCGGAGTTTCACCTATAGATAGGCACGAGTCATTCGCTGGATCTGGTGTCAATAAAAGCTTTTATTGGACTAACAAGGTTTCAGTTCTTAAACTTACAGGATATTCTTATAATACCTCTTATATATCAAAAGCTCAAGGAAAAGATGATTTTTTCAATTCATGACCCCTTTAAAACACTTACTGACCACAAACTGCTGTTATGTTAAATATCTATGAAGATGATTTTCATACCCATGTAACCCACAGTTCCCACTCTGCCCTTTACGAGTCTTTCTTCTGGCAAGATTATGGCCAGTCCCAAATCAGAGATCCGAATGTGACCTGTCAGATACAAGGGACATCATTTAACAGGAAAAAGGAAAGTTTTCAGTTTTTAAAACTCTCTTGGCTGAGAACTATTTTCCTCATCCAGGCTTCCTCTCTGAATACCTGGGAGGAAGACTTCCTGAAAGAGTTCCTTATACAAAGCATCTTGGAATCCTACATACAGTGGCCTCAAAATGTATTTAGATATTCACTTTCACTAAAACATTTGACAAAGATCCTGCAGAATTCAAGTGCAAATACACACGTTTAATCTTATGCAATAGCATTCTCACTTTTCTAGAGTCCAAAAACGTTTTGAGGTCACTACATTTAAAAGTAGGATCATAAACACAACAGGTTAATGATTCAGTGTTCACTGCAGCCCACTTTGACATGCCCTGAGGTGCATTAATTTCCTTGTTTGTGGTAACGAAAGCGATTTTGTAGAATTGTTTCCTGATTATGAGATTTGATTATGCCAAAAATAGAAAGTTAGAGACATTTGAGATCCTGAAGAGAATGTTACAAAGCTTGTACTGGCAGTTATAACGTCTTTTGTTTAATGAGGAAGTGCACATACCATTATCATCCAATAGAATGTTTTCTGGCTTTAAATCCCTGATAGAAATGAAACAAAACCCACATAATTATGAGACAAGCTAGATCTGTTTGATTAGTTTACTGGAAAGTATGTTATAATCTGTAACTGCATCTTGCCCGTTAAAAGTCAAACAATACTGTAGCTCTCAGTTTTATGGCCTACCTATAAACAATGGATTTTTCATGAAGATGGTCCAGGCCACACAGGATCTCAGCAGCATAAAACTGTACTCTGTCTTTGTTGAGCCCCACCGTGCCCATGTTATAGATGTGAAACCTCAGGTCTCCTCCGTTCAACAGCGTCAGCACCAGGCAAAGAGCCTCTTTTGTCTCGTAAGCATATGCTAAACTCACCTGACACATTCAAATAAACACAGACAGATAATTTACACAAAACAAGCCATGTTTCATTACAAAATCAAATAGAGAAAAAGAAATTATATTTTGCTTAAAGAAATAGATTTTTACTACCTCAAATACATAATACAAATATATATATTGCATTTTATTGTATACTCTAAAACATGCTGGATTAAAAACAACCCAAGTTGGGTTGAAAATGGACAAACCCAGCGGTTGGGTTAAATGTTTGCCCAATGTGCTGGGCAGTTTCATTTAACCCAACTATTGTTTAAATATTACTATATGTCTGGCTTAAAATGAACCCAAAATAGGTTGTAAATTAAAAATCAGACACATAATTACTAGAGGCAACAATAATAATCAAAAGGTGAACATTTATTAATAAGCAATTTAATAAAAGTGTATTGTTTAATTATTATTCGTTATTAATGTTAATTTATTAAACAAATTAATAAATGTTAATTTCCAACCTACTTTTTTAACAAGCGATACAGTAATTTTTAAACAAATCGCCGGGTTAAAAACAACCCAGTCGACGGGTTAAAAACAACCCAGTCGCCGGGTTAAAACAACCCAGTCGCCGGGTTAAAACAACCCATTCGCTGGGTTAAAACAATCCATTCGCTGGGTTAAAACAACCCAATCATTGGGTTAAAACAACCCAATTTGTTGGGTTAAAATAACTCAATCACTGAGATAAAACAACCCATTCGCTGGGATAAAAACAACCCAATCGCTAGGTTAAAACAACCCATTCGCTGAGTTAAAACAACCCATTCGCTGAGTTAAAACAACCCAATCGCTGGGTTAAAACAACCCAATCGCTGGGTTAAAACAACCCATTCGCTGGGATAAAACAACCCATTCGCTGGGTTAAAACAATCCATTCGCTGGGTTAAAACAATCCATTCGATGGGATAAAACAACCCAATCGCTGGGTTAAAACAGCCCAATCGCTGGGTTAAAACAACCCAATTTGTTGGGTTAAAACAACCCAATTTGTTGGGTTAAAACAACCCAATCGCTGGGATAAAACAACCCAATCGCTGGGTTAAAACATCCCATTTGCTGGGTTTGTCCATTTTTAACTCAACTTAGGTTGTTTTTAACTCAGCATTTTTTAGAGTGTACAATAAATAGTACCATGATGTGACCAGTTTTGTGAGATTCACCCAAACTTGACTGGTTTTGTGAGTTTCAGCCAAGCAGAAATAGTAATTTAAGCGTTACATTTCATTTAAGCAAAACATTTCCGCCAAACACTTGCTGATAATAATCATAATTCTCACCACAAATCTGCTGTTGACCTGTTCTAGAATCTCTTTCTCGTTGAGGGCCATGGCTTCCCCCCTGTGCTTCTTAACACGTTTCTTCTCCAGTTTCTTACATGCATACATTTTCCCTGATGCTCGGGCCTGACACGCACATACCTATAATGACAGGATTCATGTTACCTTCCCATGCTTTCCTCTTTAATTCTAATATAAGCTTCTGTACTTCAAGCAAAAGTAGTCCTGTTGAGTAGAACATCTTTTAAACTTGATAACTGGGAATCTTTATAGATTTTATATCGTGGTCTTACCTCTCCAAACCCACCCTTTCCCAAAATACGGTATTCTCGAAATGTGTTTCGGGTGATTGGACGTCTGCGGGAATGAATAGATGTCACATTCAAACATATTCTGAAGAAAACATCATTGCTTTAAAATGATCCAAAAATCACACATCTGGCCCACACTAACCTCTCAACCATCTTCCACTGCAGGAATCGGTCAAAGTACATGCTTGTCTGATACTCTTCAAACGGAGCTCCGCTCAGATACTCATGAAGTGCCCTACAAGACCCAATAAATGACACATCAGTGCTCATAGTCATAGACACACATGTACAAAGACTCATTGATTATGGAACTGACTTTTGGCAATTGCTGAAGACATCTTCAGAAGCTTTGAGCTCCAGGTGACTTCTGCACTCCTCAAGGTCACGGTGTAAAATCTCCCGCATCCTAGAAGACTGAACACATGCACGAGCATGAAAACACTTTCCCTGCTAACAGAGAACGTTCTCAGAATGTTCTGGCAAGGTTCTCTCAACGTTATGAACAAACGTTCTTCCATTAACATTAATAGAATGTTCTTTCAATGTTATCTGGTCTTTAATAATGTTCTCAAAATGTTAGCACAAAAACATCATTTACACATCATTCATGGAGCATTTTTTCATGTTTAAAACCAGGGCTTGACATTAACTTTTTTGCTCACCAGCCACTGTGGTTAGTGGTTTTCCACTGGCCACAATTTTGACATCGATAACATGGGGGAAAACTGCCATATAGATATTTTTAATATTAACTCATAATTTGGCAGCAGGTATATTAGGATGCTGTCACTTTAAGACCTGATGCACAGATCCATTATACTGTTACACATGCGTTTTCTTTCTCAACTGTTTACTTTCACGTTAAAACATAACTGACTGTGTTTACGTGAAAACTCTGCATTTTGTGTGTATTTTACTGTTAAAACGCAAAGCGAAAAAGATCTGAATTTAGTTCTGAGAGGTGGCTTTATGTGCGCGCACTTTGGGTGTGAACATGGGACTGAGTAAAATTGTGTACATCCCACACTGAAATTCAATCCCTGTAACACCAACAATATTCATCAGGAGCAAATGAAACAAGTTAGTGAGAGGAGGAGGGTTTGTGTGTCAACTCGCTGTCTGAGAGATGAGAGATAGAGAGAGAAAACGCAACTGGTATCGTGTACAGTACAGTCCAAAAGTTTGGAACCACAAGATTTTTTATGTTTTTAAAAGAAGTTTGGTCTGCTCACCAAGGCTACATTTATTTAATTAAAAATACAGTAAAAACAGTAATATTGTGAAATATTATTACAATTTAAAATAACTGTGTACTATTTAAATATATTTGACAAAGTAATTTATTCCTGTGATCAAAGCTGAATTTTCAGCATCATTACTCCAGTCTTCAGTGTCACATGATCCTTCAGAAATCATTCTAATATGCTGATCTGCTGCTCAAGAAACATTTATGATTATTTTCAATGTTGAAAACAGTTGTGTACTTTTTTTTCAGGATTCCTTGATGAATAGAAAGTTCAAAAGAACAGCATTTATCTGAAATACAAAGCTTCTGTAGCATTATACACTACCGTTCAAAAGTTTGGGGTCAGTAAGAATTTTTATTTTTATTTTTTTGAAAAGAAATGAAAGAAATGAATACTTTTATTCAGCAAGGATGCATTAAATCAATCAAAAGTGGCAGTAAAGACATTTATAATGTTACAAAAGATTAGATTTCACATAAACACTGTTCTTTTGAACTTTCTATTCATCAAATAATCCGGAAAAAAAATATTGTACACAAATATTTTGTACAATTGTACACATTAAATGTTTCTTGAGCAGCAAATCAGCATATTAGAATGATTTCTGAAGGATCATGTGACACTGAAGACTGGAGTAATGATGCTGAAAATTCAGCTTTGATCACAGAAATAAATTACTTTGTGAAATATATTCAAATAGAAAACAGTTATTTTAAATTGTAATAATATTTCACAATATTACTGTTTTTACTGTATTTTTAATTAAATAAATGTAGCCTTGGTGAGCAGACGAAACTTCTTTTAAAAACATTAAAAATCTTAGTGGTTCCAAACTTTTGGACTGTACTGTATCTATTCTGTGGAAAATGAGTATTGGAAGCTTTTCAAGTATTTCAGTATCGAAAAATGTATATTTTTGACAACAATACATTGCACTTAGTCGATTGTTTCAGATGCCTTTTCAAAAGGCTACAATTGAAAATATGAAAAATGTATATATAGTATATTAAGTTGTGATTTTCATGCATATTGGAAGTGTAGTGGAAGGAATAAAAGCGTGTATAAAGACCTGTGAGGTGAGATATTTTGTGACGAGTTGCTTGCCAAAGTTCTTTCTCTTGCCATCCGGTGTGACCTCATATTCCACCTGAAAGAGCACAATCAGAGTATTCATTCACTAACATAAGCCAATTGCATTAGCCTGACAAATACACTTTAATAATGTTTTTTCAAAGTCTTCGAGTCTTTCTACTTCAAAATTTCATGTTTAATTCAATGTGTTACTTGCCATGTCTTTGTGAAATTTGAGTGAAAATTAAAGTAAATTTATTTCAGTGCAGTATCTTCATATTTATATACTGAAAAAATTGTATAGTATTTACTTTGAAACAATTTGCCCTCATAATAAATTTCACAAACAATTACAAAGGAATGGCAGGAAACATTGAAATAAACATGACATTCTGAAGTAGAAAAACTAAAATTGTATTTTCTTCCGATAATCCTTATTTACAACTATGAAAAATAATTTTTATTAGACCCAAACTTTTTTTTTTTTTTGTCAGCCAAACAAACATTTACTTGAAATCTCCCTGAGATTTTAACTTAATATCAATAATCTAACAACCCTTTTGCATGTTTACAGTTCTCTGATGTTTTGTTATGGTCATATGACATACAAGTAAACAGATAAAATACCTACTAATCTTTTTTATTATCTTTTTTATATCACAATATAATTTTTGGCCATAGGGCTGCATGACTTGGCCAAAAAAATTATATTGTGATTATTTTGACATGCATTGGGACTGAACTGCGATATGACATTTAACTTCATATGATAATAATAATAATACCTTTATTTTATATAGCGCCTTTAAAAGTGGCTTTCTCAAAGCGCTTTACAAAAAAACATAACAGAGAAAACAACACATTTAAATACAAAAAAAAAAAAAATGCACATCACAGAAATAGAAACAAAATAAAATAATTAATCAAGTAAAAGTCTTGCTATACTGCTAAGACATCCAGTCTTTGATTTGGTAAGATATATCGCTATTTCAGTTTTATTTTGATTAATTGTGCAGCCCCGTTTTTTTTCTTTTAATGTTACATTCGATTTAATTAATTATTAGCTTTTCATCAACTCACAAACCCCGGTTTGGGAAACCCTGTATTAGACACAAGATAATACCGTTTCATCCAAGAAGTCAATGCAGCGCTGCAAATCATTTCTAGTTGCACAGAAAAGGCGGAACAGTTGATTTCCGATGGGCTGTTTCACACACAGACTGTAATAGTCTCGCACTAGAAAACAGAATGGGACACAATTTATTGAAAATAATAAAGTGCATTCCTGTGATTAGAGGCAAATATCTCATTGCAGCTTAAAAACGACAAACAGGAAATATCTTTTGTACTCATTTGTAATATTGACATCTTTGCTGTGTATAAAGTCCACTGCAAAGTAATAAAAACATTTATAAAAGCAATTCCCAATCTTTCATCCTTCTCACCAATGCTTCTCTCCAGCTCTGTGCACTCGTTTATGTGCGGGAAACGCAGAAACTCCTTCCATTTTCGACTCCTTCCTTTGCTACCATTACCTACTGCACAATGGAGGAGAACAGGAAAAGTGTTACAGACTAATATGAGAATCTTCAAAGAACTTTTGATTATGGTGCTTTAAAGAACCCATAAATTAACCATAAAATTCAGAAATGCATGGTTGTTCATAAGGTCCCTAGTGGGGAAAAAAATATACTAAAATGTATTTGGAATACATTTATTGTGTACTAAGCATATGTTTACATATTATGTATTTAATAAAAATCCCCTGCAATTGTACTTTTGGTATACTAAACTGGTATACTTAGAGTCCGCTAAATTGAAACAACTAATTTTGTACTTAATGCACTTTAATTAGTGCTGAGGTCCAACTAAACATGTACTTAAGTATATTTGATTGTGTTAAAGTGGAACTATTGCATGTATACTTTAGGTAGTCTTTAAATATCTTGCATTTAAAGGCTGATATTATCATAAAATCCTTATTAATAGTCTTATTAAAACACAAAGAAATACTCCAAATAAAGTTTAATTATAATTTTACATCAGTAAGTCTTAAGTGATATGTCAATAAATATGTTATTGGCATATGTAAATAAAGAAATCAAAAAATGCTGTTGATTGCTATTGAGGCAACCCATCAGAGATGATCTATTATGCCCCTTTTATAAGAATGTAATATAAGTCTCTGATCCCTCCAGAATGTGTCTGTGAAGTTTCAGCTCAAAATTCCCCACAGACCATTTATTATAGCTTGTTAAATTTGCCCTTATTTGGGTGTGAGCAAAAACACGCCATGTTTTTTTTGTGTGTGTGTCCCTTTAAATGCAAATGAGCTGCTGCTCCCGCTCCCTTTCCAGAAGAGGGTGGAGCTTTAACAGCTCAACAACAACAAAGCTGGAGAATCTCACGCAGACGAAACACTGATGGAGAGACTCAGGAAGAAGTTACAACTTTTAGAATGAAACTGGACGTTTATGAATGGTTAGTGGATAAATTTATGTGAATTTGTGAAGGCATGACAGCAACACTTTACTACAACAACTCTTCCTCTTCTCTAAAGCAGCCCAATATGGCCTCACCCCCTTTGTTGTGTGTTATCAGGGGCGGGTTTCTTTAAATTTTACAGTTAGTGATGTCACTAACCCAGGAAGAAGCTTGTTGTAGTCCCTACCAGCCGTTTGTTGTAGTCCTTAAAAAGCGATTTCTGTACAAGAAAATATCTCCCTTTGCACTGAACTTTGAGCGTCGTAAATTTGCAGATGTTGTTTATGCTCAAACAGCAACATTACACACTAACTAAAGTTAAAAAAGTTAAATCCCAATCAACCACCCCTTTAAGTCTAACAGCGATACCAGAAGGACTATAAGGATTTATGTTTATTATTCTATCAAGTACTTCAGAAGGTTATGTTGAGAAAAAGTTAGACATGCAAAGGAGGTACTTGGAAGTATAGTCACTGTATGTGCATGTTTCTGTGGAAACAGATGCTTTATTAATCACGTTTGTGTGTTTGTAGTGTGTTTGAATGACAATTTGTTGACAGTAAAACTTTAGAGAATTCATGGCATCCTCTACTACATGAGTCTGATCTAAAAATAGCAGTGGGAGCAAAGCTATAAGACATCAGATATGAGACGCCACACCTTTACCGAGACTTTCAGAAAACAAAAACACAACATGCAAAAGTATAGCTTCATAATGCGAGGAAGCATTATTGGATGAATTATACCAGTTCATGTGGGTAGTTAGATCTAAAAACACTTGAAGCTGACAATACATGACAGGTTTTGTTTATTTAAAAAAACGGCTACTAAAGCTATTTTTAGACCTCAGATTTGTTGAAAGGCAGGTACTGCTGACAGGCTGTTAACCGCAGCAAAAGAAGTCAAACCTGTTTGTGATGCAAGGCCCGTATGACGTCAAAGGCATTGTGTGTCTGGTTTTGTTTGAGGTCAGAGTATTTCAGGTTAGAGGTGCAGGACGCATGAAAATATGTTGAATGTGCTGTTTCTTTTTGCTCACGGCCACTGAAGAACAGGGAACTAAACTCAAAATTAAAACGACTTTTGACTTTTTTCGAGGTATTACAGTCATTAAGCATAAAATGTACGTAAGTTGACACAGGCTTTTTTAAAACACACATCAAGAATTTAGGTTCAAATTCACATGTTTAAATGGAAAAAGGTCCTCTGTGTGAGTTTTTTATTACTATTTTGTCTTCACAAGTCATTATTATATGAAATACATTTTTAAAAGTACACTGAAAAAGAACACTTTTCTTTTGTCAAATCAACTTAGATAAGTAATGTGGTTCAGATAACATCATATTTTCAGTTTCTGTTGATTAAATCAATCGCCTTCATTGTATTAAATCAAATTTTTAATTTGAGGCAACCAGGTAACTTACTTTTTTATGTTAAACCAACAATTCTTTTTTTACAGTGTACTTAAATTGCTCAGTCTCTCTTAAAAGCATTATAATATAATCAGCAAAATACTGTTAAAAAGGTTTACAGGATATGTCAGCTAACCGAAAGCATTTCAACTACCCATAAAAATGTTTGTTTTGGTCTGAAGCTTGAATCAGTTTCATTAGTTTTGTACTTTTCACATTAACCAAGGTCAAAGAAACAAGACAAAACAAATCACAATCCTTTCCTTCAATTGTTAAAATGTTTTATCACAGCTCATATGTTATGACAACAGTATTTTATAATGATTTAATGTTTTTGTTGATCTATATTAAAAACAGGCAAATAAATATTCTTACCTTCTCGTGCTTTTATGAGTGCACAGTTTGCAGCCATTGATTCAATCTCCATTTCTGCAATATCCGCTGATGAAAGTCAACCAAGTTGGGAATTCTTGCAATACTGATTTTCCTCCTTATTTCCTATTGTGCACTGAATTATTGCATATTTGAGGAGGTAATTCTGCTCTCAGTTGAGATAACATGCATCTCCTGTGTGTGATTTAATGATGTGCATGCTGTCAGAGTGAAGCCTTCTCTGACAAATGAGAACTCAACTTTCTTGTTTATGTGTTGCCTAATCTTGTTTCACCTGTACAGGTGACCTGACAGGTGAAGCCTCAGATGTGTTGTCGGCAGAAAGTGACGTTTTATGCTTTCAGGGATTTAGTTTAACCCTTAATGGGTCCTTGGGGTCAATCTGACCCCCCTGACAGTTTCCTTTGTTTTTAAAGTGTTCCCTTCATCTCAGGGGCATGAGAAAATGTGACTTTTCCTAAAAAATATAAACATGCACAACAAATCTGGGCTTGATTTGGTTGTTCTAACAACAAAACTCAGATTGACCCCACATTGAAAATGAATGGGAAAATTAAATATATATATATATATATATATATATATATATATATATATATATATATATATATATATATATATATATATATATATATATATATATATTTTTTTTTTTTTTTTTAATTTGTCAAAAAAATATATAAATCAGTATAAATCAGAAAATTTCTACATTTCCATAAAGGTCTGGTCCTAGACTATAAACACAAAGTGGAAAAAACTTTCTATCTCATACACACACACATGCACACACACAAACACACACATGTGTGACTGCAACAGAGGGCATTTTTATAGAAATTGGCAAATAAAATCAACAAAACTGGCATAAATCTGAAAATTTCAACATTTAAAAACAGGTCTGGTCCTTGACCATAAACACAAGTGGAATGAACTTTCTATCTCATACACACACACATGCACACACACATGTGTGACTGCAACAGAGAGCATTTTTATAGAAATTAAAATCAAATAAAATCAACAAAATTGGCATAAATCTGAAAAATGTCCATACATAAATGCAGGACTAATACTAGAGCACAAAGGCAACATGAAACAAGCATGTTCACAAAATATATCATAAAGTTGTGAGAAGTTGAAGCATCAAGAAAAATGAAATGAGTCCCTATTGACCTCTATTGGATAAATATAATTCCTAAAGTTTTTCCACAAACCTGTAGATGGTAGTATTCTATCCCTAACACATAGAGCAATGTCCAAATACAATTTAGATTTAATTAAGTTCATGATTAAAGTGATTTTTTCATTAAAAATCAGTTTTTCATTACCCAATTTATGGCAAGGTTAAGTAATTGTGCAGTAAATGGGTAAAAAAACTACAAAATATACACAAAAACAGCATAAAAGCATAGCTGAGAAGTAAATAAAAAAATAATAAAAAAAAAAAAAAAAATATATATATATATATATATATATATATATATATATATATATATATATATATATATATATATATATATATATATATATATATATAAAATGTATATTTCCTTATGCCATCGCTCTGTGAAAGTTCACTCACTCAGAGGAGACCTAATTTAAATTACCATTAAAAGATTTAGAAAATCCATGTAGGCTATGATAAATAAAATCCACTGTATGTTGTGCCATATATATATAAAAATGTATATGGATATAAAAATGTGACTTATGTGCAGCATAAATTGAAACTGTGTAATTTATATTACATTCACAATATTTTAAAAAGATGTAAATCTCTCACACTAGTTTGTCTTCAACCATGTGACATGATGCATAAGCTTAGAAATCTTATTTAACATGCAACTAGCGCCACCATCTGCTCTATTAATATGAAACAGATGTATGATGTGAATTATAAAGATTATAAACCTATATCCATTAAAATAAATAGATATACCCCTAAATATCTGCTTCCAAATCGACTAAATCTATCTTTCATTGAAGTAAAATAATTTCGGCCACTTCTTGAAGATGTTTCTGGGCATTTGAAATAATCTAAGAATGTCAGTTCATCCGAAATAATTTTTAAAAATACATTTAACACAACTTATAAGTATTTTAATTCATCCTAATGAATGCTCAGGTAATAAAACTCATTAAAATACTGTATTTCGACGTCAATCA